>NC_142569.1:1785000-2085000 GCF_041283825.1 Pyrus communis
TTGGTGAAGATAATCAGCCAAGGCACAACAGTCTGAAGCTGCAATCGGCTTTTCTCTGTCGGCCACCCATACAACTTTTCGAGGAAAAATACTCTTGTGCCATATCCCCACATACTTGTTATTACCCGAATTATTATTAGGACTGAAGAATCCCAATTCGAAAACCTGGCGGGAGGAGACAAGAGTTTGTCCCTCTGATAATGGTTGTGCAGGGCTTATCTTGTAAACTTCGGCACAATGGTGCCGTGACAGAAGAAGCAAGCTGAAGAAGAATAGGAAGAACATGGAGGAATTCATAGCACTAACACTACTTTCGGTTCTAATTTGCATCTGAATGATTAAAAATTCCCTGAAAAGCAATACGATCAAACATTGAAACATTGAAATACTGTTTTGGGCTAAAATTCAGATGAAATAAATTTCTCAACAGTATGTGGATGGTAAACTTCAACTAATGCAGTCAAAGTTATGCAGAAGACTTTGATATAGATTTTGGTTCCTTCTGGACACACCTAACGTTCATTATGAGAATGCTACCACTAGTTTCTCACTCACGTGGTGAACTGAGAGCAGTTGGATCTCCTGCAGACCGAAAATATCATATATATATATATATATATGTATGTATGTATGTATGTATGTATGTATGTATGTATAGGGTAAATATGATTGTTGGGGTGCCTAATCCATGAACGGTGAACGGGACAAGATACATTAAGTAGATCATTACCAGTGCTACAATGTGTTTGTACTGCTGTTTAAATGTTGTTTTCTAAGAATTAAAGTGCTTTTGTTCATGATTTTTTTTGGTAGTTTCAAATTTTACATCTTGACAATTTTATTTTATTAGCCGAGATAAGCATCCGCCTTGATCAAAATCGTTACAGAAACAAGTCAAAGGCAATCTGCATTGCGGGCAGTGTCATCTCTTTGTTTGTCGATTCATATCATGCTTGCCATTGCCATGCAAGTGTGATTTCCACATGCATGATCCATTCGTATTTATAGTGGAAAATGTAAGAAACTTAATGTGAGTTTCATCAAACATTTGACAGTGTAATATTATAAATTAAGTGAGTTATATATATTGAATTTAGCCTAACTAATGCACTAATGCAGTTTCCGGAATTAAGACTTGGACAGGTTAGTGTCGTCAACCTTTAATGTAATTCTCTGCCGCTCAAGCGGAGGTGTAACTGAGTTCTGTCGCTCAAGCTGTGGTATAACTGTGTTCTGTCGCTCAAGCGGTGGTATTACTGTATTCTGCCGCTCAAGCGGTAGATTCTCAATACACAAATTAGGGTTTGATGGTTACGATCTCTAGAAGGACTAACAGAAAATATATAAGGTTCAGAAGAAGAATTCCTTAAAATGTTTTGATCATCTTTCAACTCAGTCTACAACTGTGGTAATTAAATAGCAGATTTGCGGTTTACAAGATGCAGAAATTTTACATATGCAGTAACCTTACTTGTCTTTACACGTTCAATCACCAAAATCCTTTGCATTGTAATGTAACAACGTTCTATTGCTTACCGACCTTCGATCACGGTTATGGTAGCTTCATTTGCAGAGAAAATATTGTCATATTGGGGTTGAGGATCATAGACTGAGTTTCGGAAATTAGAAAATATAGGCTGCTTAGGTAGTGGAAGATCCGTCTCACTACTTAGTGTGAAAACTACGTCCGGCATGGTTGGCCTATCTTCAGACTTGTCCTGTACGCAAAGAAGTCCGATATGCATGCATCTCGTTACTTCTGATGACGAAAATGAATCCGCCAATACTTCATCCAGCAAGTCCAGTCCCCTGCCTTCATTCCATAAGTGCCAAACCTGACAAAATTCATATTATGAATGTTGCCTACAATTGTTAGAATCTGCCATGTTTGGCATCTTAAAAAACACAAATCCACATGAAAATTTTGAGTGATTAGCTTACATAAGCTAAAAATCCGTGCTGTTCTTCATTGTAATAGAAGCTAGTATTCTTTTTGCCGGCGATAATCTCCAATAGCAAGACACCAAAGCTATAGACATCAGATTTTTCAGAAAATATCCCGCCCATGGCGTACTCGGGAGACATATAGCCACTGCACAAGCAATTCATTTGTATTAATAACTGAAAAAAATGTCTTCTCTGCTTCTGGTCTTAATAAAAGTGCCAATAATAGGAAAATAATGCGCTTACATTGTTCCCACAACCTTATGAGTGTTTGCTAGACTCTGTGTCGCTTCAACAATTCGTGCCAATCCAAAATCTGAAATTTTTGGGTTCATATTCTCATCCAAGAGAATGTTACTAACCTTCAAATCTCTATGGATTACCTTCAAACGGGAATCGTGGTGGAGATAAAGGAGCCCCCTAGCAACTCCCTGAATAATATTGAAGCGTCTAGCCCAATCAAGCTCTGCTCTGCGCTTTGGATCTAATCAATATATCCATAAAAAGTGCAACCAATAATAGTAACAAAATCATAAGTAGTGGGGGATTACAAAGAGCTAAAGAATTGCCAATTATGGTAACAAAAGAACAAAATGTAACAAAGAGAAATTTCATCCAAACATAAAAAGTGGCAGTGAAACTAACCGAATAGAAGAGTATCCAAGCTTCTGTTAGGCATGAACTCATAAATCAGTAACTTTTCATTGTCTTTGACGCAGCAGCCCATGATCCTAACAAGATTTTTGTGTTGGAGTTTGGAGATCAACAGCATCTCATTCTTGAACTCCTCTATGCCTTGCCCCGAGCTACTAGATAGCCGTTTTACTGCTATTTCCTTTCCTTCTTGTAGCTTACCCTACATATTAAACATTCGATTTATGTCTGTGTCTTGTAGTTTTAGGCTTCTAGCCGGTGTTTTCCTTTTGGAATTGAAATAAATAAATAAATAGTCACCTTGTAAACAGGGCCGAAACCTCCTTGCCCGAGTTTGTTCATGGTGCTGAAATTGTTTGTGGCATTCACTATGCTGTCAAAATCATAGATGAATAGCTCTGATGGATCATGTTTTCGTATGTATTCTTGAAGATTTTCCCTTGAATCATCACTTGTATGGTTCAACTGCATTAACTTCGTTTTTTCTTTCGTGTTCCCTGTTTCGAAAATATAACAATCACAACAAGGTTATCAAGTAATGGATATCAATCAGGAAATATGTTCTTGTGAAGTTATGTATGGAAGTTATATACTAATTTGAATAATGCATCAGCTGCTATAACTCTATGTTATTCTCTTACCTGTTTTTTTACAGCGCAGTCTCTGAACGCCGAGCACTATGGCACTCAAGATACTGATAAAACCAACAGCAGTGACGCTGGCAATTAGCTTTACTGGCTTTCCTTCGTCTGAAAACAAATGAATTTATAAATTGCAATGAATAAAGTATGAGACAGAAAATAAAAGATACTTCTAATTATAATTCTGCAGGAAATAATTCTCATTTGTTTACCTAATTCTCCATTTGCTAGGCGAATATAAAGATCGTTCCCGCCAGAGGGAAACTCTTGTATATCAATAAGGTCACTGGACCAGACCAAACAACCTATATTATTAACTTGCGCATAAGCCTGACAAGAACAATTATTTAGGCATCGTATCTTGCACTCGTCAGCCTCCAGATTTTCGATAAGCTCATGAAAATCTGGTAGCTTCAATCCCACCATCTTCCGAAACCCATCTTGTTTTCCTCCTGAAGCCAATGACCTGCTTGTGTTACTCTGATCACAAAACAATTCGGTGTGCCTCACACACCCTCCAGTCCTGTTTCCGTTGCTCCATTCCTCATTTGATTTTGGTACAAACCCTTTCAAACACTCGCACTTTGGATTTGGAGATTCAGAACCTTTGCAGACACCATAAACTCCACATGTTCCATAAATGTCACATGGATTCACCGGTGCCTCCCAGTTAAGCCACCAGTCGCTGCCTTTGTCCGAAAGCTTAAGACTCAGTACTCCGTCCGAAGAGACGCCAAGATATGAAAGCGTTTTGTCATAAAACCTGTAAGAAAAAGATTTTGTTCCCTGGTTCACATCATCATTTAGAGTGAATCCACTTAGATATTGATTATTCATATCCGGTACCCCGATGAAACTTGATTTATCCCATGCCCCACTTCTCCAGTAGGGTTTCGATTCATTAATCCAAATGAACACTTGTGATGGAACGTCCCGTGAAAGTCCAGCCAAGAACAAGCCAGCTGATGGATCACTCCCACTTTTCCAGGCTTTCAGTAAACTTCGCTTTCCGGATTTACTATCGAATCCCAGCAGCACCATATTTGGTAGAAGTGTGTCACTAGGATAATCAAAACTCTGCCACAATGGATCAGCTCCGACATCGTCATCTTTTACGACAAAATTTCCGCTGTCCAAAAGCTCTGCAGCTGAACCATTAGATGGCACCGAAATATTCGTTGACCAAAGAGAATTCTGCTTCCCATCTACAAGCTCCAGATTCCCATTGCTGCTAATTGTCAAATTAGCCAAGGTATCTGAAGCTGCGAGAGGATTTTCTCTGTTGGCAACCCATACAACTTTCCTCGGAGATATGTTCGTGTGCCATATCCCCACGTACTTGTTAACCGAACCATTAGGAGTGAAGAACCCCAATTCGAAAATGCGGCTGGGGGAGACAAGGGTTTGTGTCTGTGAAAATGGTTGTGACGGAGTTATTTCATAAACTTCAGCACAATGATGCTGTGACAGAAGCAAGCTGAACAAAATTAGGACGAACATGGTGGAATCGAAAATAGTACCAACGGTTTCGCTTCCAAACCCCATTTGAATTCTAATGCGTTTTCTACAAAAAGAAAGGTGAAGAGTATCTGTAAATTTCGTTGAGAGAAAATGACTTTTCAATTTTGTTGTAAGGAAAAGTCTACCATTGCTCTCAAAGTCAAAGGCAGAAAATTTTGTTGTACATGTTTGACATTTGACTGAAAACGTAGTCCTCTATCTTTTGCATATCTTCTTTTTTTTTATATACAAAGCCGGAGGCCCATGTTGGGGTCACCCTCTTCGACAAAAAGTTTTGGACACAAATGCCCCTCAGCCAAAACAATTTCAAAGCAATAAAAAAGAATGCAGAAAATAAAGCAAGGGTAATTTTGTAAATTTATTTTTTAATAATATCTTGCTTCTTCAATCAGTCTACAGTCTTCCACCGCTTCATTCTAGCTCTGTCCTTTCTGATTCTGTCATTCTCTCTCTAAAAGATTCTACCTTCTCTCTCTAAAAGTCCTCTCTCTCCTCCTTCGCCACACCCAAGCTTTTCTCTGTCAGTTTGCTTTCCTCATTTCTACTTTTCCCTTTTGCTCCCTGCATGCAGATCAGCAGCTGCACTGCTGTTCTTCCTCTCCTTCTCCTTAATTCTTCCACTCCAAAAACTTCATTTCATCTTAACTTTTTCATACGGCAACGAAATCGCACAAGGTCGGAGCCTATAGATTCATATCAGAACCTTCTTCCGTCTGATATGACACCCACACCTCAAAATCAACTGTGGCCAAAGATTGGAGCCTAGAACAATGACGGTTTTTGGCGGAGTTTTGCTGATTCCGCCCAATCCCACCGGAATTTGGTCTTGGCCCAAGAGAGAAAGTTGATCCTCTCCTGACGATCTTTCTACCTATACTTGAGTTCATTGAGTGAAATGAAAGTTTTTTATTTTTTATTTTTTGGTTTGTGAGTTTGTGAGTTTTTTATTTTTTTTATTTTTTGTGCAGGTAAAGGATGAACCCAGAAGAGATATGTTTACTAAAGGACTTGATAGGAGCGCCCTTCATTGGGTTAGAGAGGTTTTTCTCTCTCTCTCACTCTCTCTCTCTCTCTCCTTCTCCAACTGTAAAAGGTCGTATGAAGATCGTCTTTTTTTACCTTTTCTTTGCTTTAAAGTGATACAGGCAGAAGGAATCACCACCCAATCAGTAAAAAAAAAAATGCAGAGCTTCAAAGCAGCGTCAACAAACCCAGAATTCTACTCCCATTCTTACTTCTATTTCAGGTCTCTCTCTCTCTCTCCGTTCTTCTTACTGTTTTTGTTTACGTTTTTTTCTTCTACTGGTTTTGTTTTAATGGCGTATGAGAAATGGGTTGTGCGTAAAAAAACATAAAAGTCTTGAAATTTATGGGAGTATACAGATTTTTAGCAGTAAAAGATAAACCCAATTGCTCTGTTTTTTCTGTGATGTGAAAAAACAGGAGAGAGGACAGTGATTGGAACCAAACGCGTTTTACGGATCTTGGAGAGCTTGAACAGTCTATTACCGCCTTCCCTCACGATGATGCTGTTGTTTTAAGCTCAAGTATCCTTTCTTTCTCTCTCTCTTTCTCTCATTTCTGTCTCTTTCCCTCTCTAACATATGGGATTTAATCTGGTGTAGGCTCCATGTTCAGCTTAAAAGCTAACAATGTTGGCGGTGTACCTGATAGCTTGCACTACGGGACCTTGAACGTTGGCGGGTGTTTGGACATAGGATCAACTATAACCGGAGGAAGAAGGTGTGTGGACATAGGACATCAGCAGCCATGCATGTACTAGCAACAGAAAGGGACGATGACATCTGGAAACGGACAATTTGAGAAACAGCCAGCAGACTGATACTTATACGAATGTTGACACCGATGACAAAAACCTTGTATCACCATCTCTCTCTGTGGTCTCTGTTTCATGAGCATATGTGTTTGCCAGACTGCTACCATACTTTTTCATGGGAATCTTTCTATAGCCTTAGTGGAATTGAGAATCATTTGGAATTTGGAATTTTGGATTACCATCCATGTTGTTTCAAGCTTCAATCAACGTGTAGACGTTTGTTTGGTCAGTTGGGCTGACGGCTCGGCCCCTTTGCATTATAGTTCGAATCTCCCTCCCGTAAATTATAGTAATTTAGAATATCGCTTTGTTAGTTAAAACGATAGTTTCCAGAATGTTTTCAATTCAACTACTAGCTTAATAACATGGCCCATATCTAAGTTGATTTGCTTTAAATCTGCATATTTTACTGTAAACTTTATTAAGCTTTCAATTTTTATTGTCAGTGGATTAATGTGAGATACGATTTTGTTATAGCTTCATGGAGTGCAGCATGGAGCACTAATGGTAGTGGATTCCATATAGCAGGCAAAGGAAAGAACTACTGGTGACCAAAAGGTTAGAATATTTGGATTATTGATAAACGTGATTTTATTAGGAAGTAATTTTCGATCTTAAATGCTAATCCGATTAAACTAACTTATCTACAGACACTACGTAGGCTGGCCCAGAACAGAGAAGCAGCAAGGAAGAGTCGCCTAAGGAAGAAGGTATACATCTTTACTTTCCATCAGCACGTATTTGAATGTCTTTTTTCTTTTTAATGTCATCGAGAGAGCTTTCCTATACCTTTTTAGGCTGTGACATCTTAGACTAATTATATAATGTCATGTGAGAGCGTTAAAACATATGGGATCACGTTATTTGTTTGGCGTAACACACTGGCATAACAGGGTGTAGGTCTGTAACCCAGCGTCTAAATCTTTTAGCTATGTTGGGACAAAATCTTTGTATCAACCCTGAAGATTCACTGCCAGGTCTATAAAAATTAGGTTCGTCTTAAATGCTTCTCAGCCTTCTCATTCTCTTTAAATAGCAAAGGCCTATTTTTTTGGCCTCCCTCCCCTTTTTCACTTCTCTTTTGGTTTAATTTTATGGACTTTTGGCATCTGATTTTGGTTTTTGATGTTTTCTCAGTGGTACGGTGACTGCCAGAATTACTGGGTTTTCAATTTTATTAGAATCGATTTTTAAGTCGCCGGGTTTGTATCATTTTTTGTGAGTTTTGTGATTTTCTTACCGGCTTTAATTCCTTTTTTGGTTTTTATCTGCTGTCGTAATGTTTTTGTAATAGAGGTGAGTAATTTACATTTTTTTTTTTTTCAAGCTTTTCTCTAACGAAGTAATAAGTTTTTATGAATGTTGTGAGACTTCACTTTTATATAATCTAATGCATAAATGTGTTTGATGTTATTTTATGAATATGTTAAATGGGTTAAGATGCATGTCGTTCTTTACAGTGTATAAAAGATAGTTAGCCGTTGTTTTTTGTGTGTTTGGGGATTTTATCAGATTTGAAAAAGATGGAGACGAAATTAATTTCAAACAAATTAAAGAATGCAAAATTTTGGTTATTTGGTCATTGATTTATTAATTGGTAATGAGCTATACAACTTTTTTATTTTAATTGTGAGAACAACTTCCGAATGACTTCCTTCAAAAGCTGTTTTACTGTACTATATGAAAATTTTGACCTGTATGCCACCGAAGCCAATACCTGAAAGGGGCAAATTTCTTGGGCCAAACCTGTATAAGTTGACTTTAATGTGCTGGAAGAAATGGAGGAATTTTACTGGCGCTTGAATTGCTAAGTTGACTTGACTCAGCAGGATCTGGGCAATCTCAGAATTGTCAAACAAAACCTTTGACTTCCTAGTCTTAAATAGTTTTTGAGTTGATATTAATTTGGTTCGCAGCCTGACCCAACCAAATTACATGTGAAAGGACAGGTCATAGCTCTAACAATTAGAGAGATATAGTGACTCTTGCTGCCTTCTTAATTCTCATTCTCCTATTGTGTACAATGCAGTTGATCTTTTGTGTTATTTGATACTTTTTTTTTAGTTGTTCTTGACAGCTTGCGTGATGCTTATTGAATAAAAAAGGTTTTCGATATATTGTGCTTTCACGTTTCAGCATCTTTCTGTTTCTGTTTCAAGGATTTTTGCACTAAAGGTGAGTGATTCTAAAATTAGGGAATTGTTAACATTAGTCTCCGAAAAAACAAAATTTTTCACTGGATATAATGTGATCAGTTCCTTTGACAAATACAGGTGTTTGAAAATTTTCAGCTCTGCATGTTGTGAAAAAAAAAGAAAAAAAAAAAGAAGGTTTCGAAATACTGTGCTTTCACGTTTCTGCATCATTTCCTTTCTGTTTCAAGGATTTCGGCACTAAAGGTGAGTGATCTAAAATTAGAGAATTGTTAACATCACATTTTAAGAATATTTTTTCGTTCTGTTTTTTAAGTTTGAATAAACTTTGGTATTCCTTTTAGCTTTTATCGTGTTTAAATTGAAGTCCTAATTTTGGTGGTTTGTTAATAATTAGTGTGTTATGTTGTTTTACTATGTGTTTTATGTGTTTGTTAATTATGGGAGTCTTCACAAGAAATGTTATGTACAAAGATATTTTGCTTTCATCAAATATATGATAAGGTTATATTCATTTTTTTAATTTTTAATTCACTTTTCAAATCTGCGTAGATAAATACATTTAAATTGTATAAGTCGCGTGTAGAACGTCGTAATTATAAAAAAAGCCTTCCCTGCGCAAGTAGGCTAGTATCTATATATAAAGCCAATGGAAAAGGTGAATAGTTATTTTGGTGTTACCAAACTTCAACAAAAATGTTTGGACAAAAATGCCCCCAAGATAAAAACTTCAAGGGCATTTCAAAATAATGCATCAAATAAGGTAGGGGCATTTTCGTTATTTGAATAGTATTTTTTTAATAATTAATTTTTTGTGGTTTTTTATTTGTATCTTACAATAGGTTAGCAATAATGTGATTCAATTTCTATATTTTTAAACACGTTCAAAACATCCTAAGAGACGTATAATGCTGGTTATAAAAAAAGTTATTCACACACGGATAATAATGTGATTAAATTAGTTGTCAAGTGATTGTTTTTTTTAACAAATGATATTATCGACACTAATGGGGAGGAGAGTGGGTTTAGCTTCACAATAAATTAGCAATAATGTGATTTAATAAGTTGTTTATTAAATATTATTTTCTCTATTTTAAACACGTACAAAACATCTTAAGAGGCGTGGTTAAAAAAAAAAAAAAAAAAATCATTCCCATGCGGATAATAATGTGATTAAATTAGTTGTCAAATGATTTTTTTTTTTTTTTTTATTTAACAAATGATAGTATTTATACTAAGAGGGAGGTAGTGGGTTTAGCCTCATAATAAGCTAGCAATAATATGATTCAATCAGTTGTTTATTCAATATTATTTTCTCTATTTTTAAACATGTTCAAAACATCTTAAGAGGCTTGTAATGCCGGTTATAAAAAAAAGTCTTTCGCATGTGGATAATAGTGTGATTAAATTACATTAAATTAGTTGTCAAATGATTTTTTTTTTTTTATCAAACAATATTATCTACACTAAGGTGGAGATGGTGGGCTTAGCCTCACAATAGGCTAACAATAATGTGATTCAATAAGTTTATTAAATATTTTTTTTCTCTATTTTTAAACACGTTCAAAACATCTTAAGAGGCGTGTAATGTTGGTTATAAAAAAAAGGTCTTTTGCATGCGGATAATAATGTGATTAAATTAGTTGTCAAATGATTTTTATTTTTTTTATTTTTAACAAACGATATTATCTACACTAAGGGTAGGGGGTGGGCTTACCTCACAATGGGTTATCAATAATATGATTTAATCAATTGTTTATTAAATATTATTTTCTCTATTCTTAATGTAAATTCTATAGAGACAGATTTTATTATATGAATTCAGATGCTTTAATTGGTTTATGGGGAGTTTCTTCTAGCATGATCTAAGATTATTCATTTACTTTAAAATATTTGACATTCCTTTTGTCAATTTACAAATATAAATACATTTCAAATATGTAAGTTACGCGTAGCATATCGCGATTCAAAAAATATCTCACTCGCGTGCACAAAGGCTAGTAAAATAATATGAGAATATGTGGGTGACTCCGTTTCAATGTTACAGCTACGGATTAGAGAAGTAAATAGCGTGCACTTAGCATTTGAAACATCATGTGTGCTTACAAATGCAATAAGGCTCAAGTGTTCCTTTGATCGAAAGCCAGTGTTCCTTCTGCCACTTACAATCTCTGGCAGCAATACCCGAAAGCTATAAACATCCCACTCTACTGAAAACAGACCTTCTATTGCATATTCAGGTGATATATAACCCCCGTAGTATGAATATAGTGATTAGATCAATAAAGCTTTTTAACATGAGATAAATACCGGAACTATTATTAGGACTGAAGAATCCCAATTCGAAAACCTGGCCGGGAGAGACAAGAGTTTGTCCCTCAGATAATGGTTGTGCAGGACTTATCTCGTAAACTGCGGCACAATGGTGCCGTGACAGAAGAGGCAAGCTGAAGAAGAATAGGAAGAACATGGAAGAATTCAAAGCATTAACACTACTTTCGGTTCTAATTTGCATCTGAATGATTAAAAATTCCCTGAAAAGCTGTAAGATCCCACATCATCCAAAGAAGTGATCCTTATATATATATATATATATATATATATATATATATATATATATATATATATTCTCATCCCTACCTAGCACAAGGTCTTTTGAGAGCTCACTGGCTTCGGGTTCTGTCGGAACTCCGAACTTAAGCGAGTAGCGCGCGAGAGCACTCCCATGATGGGTGACCCACTAAGAAGTTCTCGTCTGAGTTCTCAGAAACAAAACCGTGAGAGCATGGTCGGAATTCAAAGTGGATAATATCGTGTTACGGTGGAGTCGAGCCCGGGTTGTGATGAGGGCTCGGGCCGAGATGTGACAAAAGCAATATGAACGAACATTGAAATACTGTTTTGTGCTAAAATTGAGTATGTGGATGATTCACATTTCAAACATAGGTGTCCCTGTTTCAGGGTGCCTAATTCATGAACGATGAATGGGACAAGATATATTGTGTAGATCATTACCGGTGAGATGATGTGTTTGTACTGCTGCTTAAAGCCTTAAAGGTTGTTTTCTGAGAATTAAAATGCTTTTATTTGTGGGTTTTTTTTTCTTAGTTCCAAATTTTACATCTTGAAAATTTTATTTTACTATCCGCCTTGATCAAAATTGTTACAAAAACAAGTCTAGGCAGTGTCATCACTTTGTTTGTCCATCCATATCATGCTATGTGTGATTTCCATGCATGATCCATTCGTAATTTTAGTAGAAAATAATGATATAGAACAAATGGCAGACTAGATTGAAGAGGAAATGGACCATTGGAAGATAAACGTACGCAGTGGAAATTTGCAGATCGGTGTCCGAGCTCCGATTTGGGCTCGTGATACCTTTTCGGAAAGAAAACGATGCTACAAGTCTAACTCACTTCTTTGCTATGAAGTACGGTGGCTTTTGGTGATCCGGGATTGTTTCAGCCTCCAAAACGGCATTTAAAGTTTCGTATTAAAAATCAGACCTTGTTTCTCCATCCTATTAGTGTTTAGTTAATGTTATTTTAATTTCTAGAAGTCCTTTGAGTTGCTCCAAACGTTTGTAAACTTTATTTAAGTCATCTAGATGTAATCATTTGGGCATTCAAGAATTAATCAAACACAACCTTTCGGGATTTCTCTCAATTTTTTGGTGAATTCAAAGTTTGTTCTCCAAAGGATTACGTTGGTAACCCATTCATCACGTTGTGCTGCGTCAAATAAGATTAAGAAGACAGAATTCATTAAACAAAATGTTTCGATTATCTGTCACCTCAGTCTACCATTGAAGTTGTGAAATTGTTTGAGGATAATAAACCATCGCCGTGTACTAAATAGCAGATTTTGCGGTCTACAAGCTGCAGAACTTTTACACGTGCAATAACCCTACTTATACTTACACGTGCAATCACCAAAATCCATTGCATTGTGATGTAACAACGTTCTATTGCCTACCGACCTTCGATCACGGTTATGGTATCTTCATTTGCAGATGAAATATTGTCATATTTGGGTTGAGGATTAGAGACAGAGATTCGGAAATAAGAAAATATAGGCTGCTTAGGTAGTGGAAGATCCGTCTCACTACTTAGTGTGAAAACTACGTCCGGCATGGTTGGCCTATCTTCAGACTTGTCCTGCACGCAAAGGAGTCCGATGTGCATGCATCTCATTACTTCTGAGGACGAATATGAATCCACCAATACTTCATCTAGCAAGTCCAGTCCCCTGCCTTCATTCCATAAGTGCCAAACCTGACAAAAGTCATATTGTAAATGTTGTGACATTCCACATCGTCCAGGAGAGTGATCCTTAAATGTATATTCTCATCTCTACCTAGCACGAGGCTTTTTGGGAGCTCACTGGCTTCGGGTTCCGTAGGAACTCCGAAGTTAAGCGAGAAGGGGGCTAGAGCAATCCCATGATGGGTGACCCACTGGGAAGTTGCTCGTGAGTTCCCAAAAACAAAACCGTGAGGGAATTGTAAGCCCAAAGCGGACAATATTGTGCTACGATGGTGGAGCGAGCCTGGGAAGTGATCCGCCCCGGGTCGGGATGTGACAAATTGGTATCAGAGCCTAACCCTGGTCGTGGTGTGCCGACGAGGACGTCGGGCCCCTAAGGGGGGTGGATTGTGACATCCCACATCGCCCATGGGAGTGATCCTTAAATGTATATTCTCATCCCTACCTAGCACGAGGCTTGGATTGTGACATCCCACATCGCCCAGGGGAGTGATCCTTAAATGTATATTCTCATCCCTACCTAGCACGAGGCCTTTTGGGAGCTCACTGGCTTCGGGTTCCGTAGGAACTCCGAAGTTAAGCGAGAAGGGGGCTAGAGCAATCCCATGATGGGTGACCCACTGGGAAGTTGCTCGTGAGTTCCCAAAAACAAAACCGTGAGGGAATGGTAAGCCCAAAGCGGACAATATCGTGCTACGGTGGTGGAGCGGGCCCGGGAAGTGATCCGCTCCGGGTCGGGATGTGACAAATGTTGCCTACAATTGTTAGAATCTGCTATATTTAGCATCTTAAAAACACAAATCCAAATGAAGATTTTGAGTGATTAGCTTACATGAGCTAAGAATCCATGCTGTTCCTCGTTGCAATAGAAGCTAGTATTCTTTTTGTTGGCGATAATCTCCAATAGCACGACGCCAAAGCTATAGACATCAGATTTTTCAGAAAATATCCCACCCATGGCGTACTCTGGAGACATATAACCACTGCACAAGCGGTTCATTTGTATTAATAACTGGACAAAAATGTCTTCTCTGTTTCTGGTCTTAAGAAAAATGCCAATAATAGGAAAAGAATGATGGTTACCGTGTTCCCACAACCTTGTGAGTATTTGCTAGACTCTGTGTCGCTTCAACGATTCGGGCCAATCCAAAATCTGAAATTTTTGGGTTCATATTCTCATCCAGGAGAATGTTACTAACCTTCAAATCTCTATGGATTACCTTCAAACGGGAATCGTGGTGGAGATAAAGAAGTCCCCTAGCAACTCCCTGGATAATATTGAAGCGTGTAGCCCAATCAAGCTCTTCTCTGCGCTTAGGATCTAATCAATAAATCAATAAAAATGTAAGCAATAACAGTAGCAAAATCATAAGTAGTAGAGGATTTCAAAGAGGTAAGGGATTGCCAATTATGGTAACAAAAGAACAAAATGTAACAATGAGAAATTTCATTGAAACATGAAAAGTGGCAGTGAAACTAACCAAATAGAAGAGTATCCAAGCTTCTGTTCGGCATGAATTCATAAATCAGTAACTTTTCATCGTCTTTGACGCAGCAGCCCATGATCCTAACAAGATTCTTGTGTTGGAGTTTGGAGATCAACAGCATCTCATTCTTGAACTCCTCCATGCCTTGCCCCGAGCTACTGGATAGTCTTTTTACTGCTATTTCCTTCCCTTCTTCTAGCTTACCCTACAAATATAAATTAAACATTCAACTCATGCCTGTAACTTGTAGTTGTAGGCTTCTAGCCGGTGTTGAAAACACTATAATTTCCTTTAGAATTTGAAATGAATAAACAAGTGTATAGTCACCTTGTAAACAGGGCCGAAACCTCCTTCCCCGAGTTTGTTCGTGGTGCTGAAATTGTTTGTAGCAGTTAATATGCTGTCAAAGTCGTAGATGAATAGCTCCGACGGATCATGTTTCCTTATGTATTCTTGAAGATTGTCACCTGAATTATCACTTGTATGATTCAACTGCATTAACTTTGTTTTTCCTTTCATGTTCCCTGTTTCAAAAATATAGCAATCACAACAAGGTTATCGAGTAATGGATATCAATCAGTAAATATGTTCTTGTGAAGTTATGCATGGAAGTTATATACTAATTTGAACAACGCATCAGCTGCTATCACTATATGTTATTCTCTTACCGGTTTTAATAGAACGCAGTCTCTGCACGCCAAATGCTATGGCACTCAAGATACTGATAAAACCAACAGCAGTGACGCTGGCAATTAGCTTTACTGGTTTTCCTTCATCTGAAAAAATGAATTTATGAATTGCAATGAGTAAAGTATGAGGCAGAAAATAAAAGATACTTATTATAATTCTGCACGAAACAATTCTTGTTTGTTTACCTAATGCTCCGTGTGCTAGGCGAATATAAAGATCGTTCCCGCCAGAGGAAAACTCTTGTATATCAATAAGGTCACTGGACCAGACCAAACACCCTATATTATTAACTTGCGCATAAGCCTGACAAGAACAATTATTTAGGCATCGTATCTTGCACTCGTCAGCCCCCAGTTTTTCGATAAGCTCATGGAAATCTGGTAGCCTTAATCCCACCATCTTCCAAAACACATCTTCTTTGCCTCCCGAAGCAAATGACCTGCTTGTGTTACTCTGTTCACAAAACAATTCGGTGTGCCTAACACACCCTCCAGTCCAGTTTCCATTGCTCCATTCCTCATTTGATTTCGGTACGAACCCTTTCAAACACTCGCAATTTGGGTTTGGAGATTCAGAACCTTTGCAGACACCGTTAACTCCACATGTTCCATAAATTTCACATGGATTCACCAGTGCCTCCCAGCTTAGCCACCAGTTGCTGCCATTGTCCGAAACCTTAAGACTCGGTACTCCGTCTGAAGAGATGCCAATATATGAAAGGGTATTGTCAAAAAACCTATAAGAAAAATATTTTGTTCCCTGGTTCACATCATCATTTAGAGTGAATCCACTTAGATATTGACTATCCATATCCGGCACCCCGATGAACCTGGATTTATCCCATGCCCCACTTCTCCAGTAGGGTTTTGATTCATTAATCCAAACGAACAGTTGTGATGGAACCTGCCGTGAAAGTCCAACCAAGAACCAGCCAGCTGATGGATTATTCTCACTTTTCCAGGCTTTCAAGAAACTGCGCTTTCCGGATTTACTATCGAATCCCAGCTGCATAGTTGGTAGAAGTGCGTCACTAGGATAATCAAAACTCTGCCACAATGGATCAGCTCCTACATCATCATCTTTTACGACAAAGTTTCCGCTGTCCAAAAGCTCTGCAGCTGAACCATTAGATGGCACCGAAATGTTTGTTGACCAAAGAGAATTCTGCTTCCCATCTACAAGCTCCAGATTCCCATTGCTACTAATTGTCAAATTAGCCAAGGTATCTGAAGCTGCAATAGGATTTTCTCTGTTGGCAACCCATACAACTTTACGCGGAGATATGTTCGTGTGCCATATCCCCACGTACTTGTTAACCGAACCATTAGGAGTGAAGAACCCCAATTCGAATATGCGGCTGGGGGAGACAAGGGTTTGTGTCTGTGAAAATGGTTGTGACGGAGTTATTTTATAAACTTCAGCACAATTATGCTGTGACAGAAGCAAGCTGAAGAAGATTAGGAAGAACATGGTGGAACCGAAAATACTACCAATGGTTTCGTTTCCAAACCCCATTTGAATTCTAATACGTTTTCTAGAAAAAGAAAGGTGAAGAGTATCTGGGGAAAAAAAAAATGAAATCGTTGGGAGAAAATGACTTTTCAATTTTGTTATAAGGAAAAGTCTACCATTGCTCTCAAAGTCAAAGGCAGAAAACCTTGAAACATCAGATATAGTTCGTTGTAGATGTTTGACATTTGACTGAAAACGTAGTCCACTACCCTTGCATATACAATAGTATGGGAATATGTGGGTGACTGAAAACATTCCAAAGTACCGTTCCAATGTTACAGCTACGGATTAGAGAAGTAAATAGCGTGCATTTAACATTTGAAACATCATGTGTGTACTTACAAATGCAATAACGCTCAAGTGTTCCTTTGATCGAAAGCCAGTGTTCCTTCTGCCGCTTACAATCTCTGGCAGCAATACCCGAAAGCTATAAACATCCCACTTTACTGAAAACATACCTTCTATTGCATATTCAGGTGATATATAACCCCTGCAGTATGAATAAAGTGATTAGATCTATAAAGCTTTTAACATGAGATAAATACCGGAACTATTATTAGGACTGAAGAATCCCAATTCGAAAACCTGGCCGGGAGAGACAAGAGTTTGTCCCTCAGATAATGGTTGTGCAGGACTTATCTCGTAAACTGCGGCACAATGGTGCCGTGACAGAAGAAGCAAGCTGAAGAAGAATAGGAAGAACATGGAGGAATTCAAAGCATTAACACTACTTTTGTTGTGCTTTGGCCGGTCAGTGCAAAACCATATTCAGATTATCTCACCAAAATACAAACCCACAGTTGAACAGTTTAAAAAACAAGAAACAAAGACACCGAAAGACTTACGAGGTTCAGAAAAATCCTGCCTATGTCCCCAGAGAGATATTGCGCTTCACTATGAGAATAACTAGTACAAGATACACTCTCTCTCCTTTATGTTCTCCTCCGGATGCACACACAATGCATAACTATTTCCTTCACTTATGCACCAACAATTATGCCAACAACCAAGACCAAGAAAATCTCAAGTTCACAGGCATATTCAACACCCTTTTCTATACCTAGCCTATAGAGTACAACTTTTTCTCCATTTGCCATTTAATGCATAGAAAATAAAACATGCACAATTGCATGCAAGCAAACACAAAGTCAAGACTTGCTTGCTTCCATCTTTGCTTGTGGCAGTCACCATGTCTTCTCTTGAAACAAGACTTCCATGCCACAACCGAAAGCCAAACACAAAGTCACAAATGGCTGCTGCCATTTCCCTGTAGCATTCAGAAAGTTACACTATCAAAATTGTTGCCAACTCATAAGTATATGAGCCAAACACAACAACTTTCGGTTCTAATTTGCATCTGCATGATTAAAATTGAGTATGTGGATGATTCACATTTCAAACATAGGTGTCCCTGTTTCAAGCATATCGGCAAACTTCAACCAATGCTGTCAAAGTCATGCACAAGACTTTGATATATATTTTGGCTCCTTCTGTACATATCTAACGGTTCATTGCTACCATTAGTTTCTCGCCTCACGTGGCGAACTGAGAGCAGTTGGATCTCCTGCAGACTGAAAATATCATATGCATATATATAGTCTTTTTTTTTTTGGGTAAATATGATTGTTGGAGTGCCTAATTCATGAACGATGAACGGGACAAGATAAATTGTGTAGATCATTACCGGTGAGACGATGTGTTTGTACTGCAGCTTAAAGCCTTAAAGGTTGTTTTCTGTGAATTAAAATGCTTTTATTTGTGGGTTTTTTTATTTTTTTTTATTTTTTTTTTTAAGTTCCGAATTTTACATCTTGAAAATTTTATTTTACTAGCCAGAGATTAGCATCCGCCTTGATCAAAATTCTTACAAAAACAAGTCTGAGGCGATCTGCACTGCGGACAGTGTCATCACTCTACCGTAGCACGATATTGTCCGCTTTGGTCGGGCTCTACCGTAGCACGATATTGTCTGCTTTGGGCCCCGACCACGCTCTCACGATTTTGTTTCTGGAAACTCACACGAGAACTTTCGAGTGGGTTACCCAAGGTCTCGCACAAACTCGCTTAACTTTGGAGTTCCAATGAACTCCGAAGCTAATGAGCTCCAAAAAGGTCTCGTGCTATATGGAGATGCACATGTACATATAAGGCATAGAGGATCCTCTCCCCTAGACGATGTGAGATCTAACAAAAATAATGATGAACAAATGAAAAACTGGATCGAAGAGGAAATGGACCATCGGAAGATAAAAGGACACACTGGAAATTTGCAGATTCGATGTCCGAGCACCGATTTGGGCCCGTGATACCTTTTTGGAAAGGAAACGATGCTACAAGTCCAACTCACTTCTTTGTTGTGAAGTATGATAGCTTATGGTCATCCGGGGTTGTTTTAGCCTCCAAAACGGCATTTAAAATTTTGTATTAAAAATCAGACCTTGTTTCTCCATCCTATTAGTGTTTAGTTAATGTTGTTTTAATTTCTAGAAGTCCTTTTGAGTTGCTCCATACGTTTGTAAACTTTATTTAAGTCATCTGGATGTAATCATTTGGCCATTCAAGAATTAATCAAACACAACCTTTCGGGATTTCTTTCAATTTTCTGGTAAATTCCAAACTTTGTTCTACAAAGGATTACGTTGGTAACCCATTCATCACTTTGTGCTGCGTCAAATAAGATTCAGAAGAAAGAATTCATTAAACAAAATGTTTCGATTATCTGTCACCTCAGCCTACCATTGAAATTGTGAAATTGTTTGAGGATAATAAGCCATCGCCGTGTACTAAATAACAGATTTGCGGTCTACAAGCTGCAGAACTTTTACACGTGCAATAACCCTACTTGTATTTACACGTGCAATCGCCAAAATCCATTGCATTGTGATGTAACAACGTTCTATTGCTTACCGACCTTCGATCACGGTTATGGTATCTTCATTTGCTGAGAAAATATTGTCATATCGGGGTTGAGGATTAGAGACAGAGATTCGGAAATAAGAAAATATAGGCTGTTTAGGTAGTGGAAGATCCGTCTCACTACTTAGTGTGAAAACTACATCCGGCATGGTTGTCCTATCTTCAGACTTGTCCTGCACGCAAAGGAGTCCGATGTGCATGCATCTCATTACTTCTGAGGATGAATATGAATCCACCAATACTTCATCTAGCAAGTCCAGTCCCCTGCCTTCATTCCATAAGTGCCAAACCTGACAAAAGTCATATTGTAAATGTTGCCTACAATTGTTAGAATCTGCTATATTTAGCATCTTAAAAACACAAAATCATAAGAATCGGGGGATTACAAAGAGCTAAGGGATTTCCAATTGTGGTAACAAAAGATCAATATGTAACAATGAGAAATTTCATCGAAACATGAATGGTGGCAGTGAAACTAACCGAATAGAAGAGTATCCAAGCTTCTGTTCGGCATGAACTCATATATCAGTAACTTTTCATCGTCTTTGACGCAGCAGCCCATAATCCTAACAAGATTCTAGTGTTGGAGTTTGGAGATCAACAGCATCTCATTCTTGAACTCCTCTATGCCTTGCCCCGAGCTTCTAGATAGTCTTTTTACTGCTATTTCCTTTCCTTCTTGTAGCTTACCCTACATATTTGCTTGTGGCAAGCAAACACAAAGTCAAGACTTGCTTGCTTCCATCTTTGCTTGTGGCAGTCACCATGTCTTCTCTTGAAACAAGACTTCCATGCTACAACCGAAAGCCAAACACAAAATCACAAATGGCTGCTGCCATTTCCTTGTAGCATTCAGAAAGTTACACCATCAAAATTGTTGCCAACTCATAAGTATATGAGCCAAACACAACAACTTTCGGTTCTAATTTGCATCTGAATGATTAAAAATTCCCTGAAAAGCAATACGAACGAACATTGAAATACTGTTTTGGGCTAAAATTGAGTATGTGGATGATTCACATTTGAAACATAGGTGTCCCTGTTACAAGCATATCGGTAAAATTCAACCAATGCTGTCAAAGTCATGCACAAGACTTTGATATATATTTTGGCTCCTTCTGTACATATCTAACGGTTCATTGCTACCATTAGTTTCTCGCCTCACGTGGCGAACTGAGAGCAGTTGGATCTCCTGCAGACTGAAAATATCATATGCATATGTAGTCTTTTTTTTTTGGTAAATATGATTGTTGGGGTGCCTAATTCATGAACGATGAATGGGACAAGATATATTGTGTAGATCATTACCGGTGAGACGATGTGTTTGTACTGCTGCTTAAAGCCTTAAAGGTTGTTTTCTGAGAATTAAAATGCTTTTATTTGTGGGATTTTTTTTCTTAGTTCCAAATTTTACATCTTGAAAATTTTATTTTACTATCCGCCTTGAACAAAATTGTTACAAAAACAAGTCTAAGGCGATCTGCACCGTGGGCAGCGTCATCACCTTGTTTGTCCATCCATATCATGCTATGTGTTATTTCCATGCATGATCCATTCGTAATTTTAGTAGAAAATAATGATGTAGAACAAATGGCAGACTAAATCGAAGAGGAAATAATGGACCGTTGGAAGATAAAAGGACGCAGCGGAAATTTGTAGATTCGGTGTCCAAGCTCTGATTTGGGCCCGTGATACCTTTTTGGAAAGAAAACGATGCTACAAGTCCAACTCACTTCTTTGCTGTGAAGTACGGTGGCTTTTGGTGATCTGGGGTTGTTTCAACCTCCAAAACAGCGTTTAAAGTTTCGTATTAAAAATCAGACTTTGTTTCTCCATCCTATTAGTGTTTAGTTAATGTTATTTTAATTTCTAGAAGTCCTTTGAGTTGCTCCAAATGTTTGTAAACTTTATTTAAGTCATCTAGATGTAATCATTTGGGCATTCAAGAATTAATCAAACACAACTTTTCAGGATTTCTCTCAATTTTTTGATGAATTCAGACTTTGTTGTCCAAAGGATTACATTGGTAACCCATTCATCACGTTGTACTGCGTCAAATAAGATTAAGATGAAAGAACTCATTAAACAAAATGTTTCGATTATCTGTCACCTCAGTCTACCATTGAAATTGTGAAATTGTTTGAGGATAATAAACCATCAACGGTGAACGGGACAAGATACATTAAGTAGATCATTAACGGTGCTACAGTGTGTTTGTACTGCTTCTTAAACGTTGTTTTCTAAGAATTAAAGTGCTTTTGTTCGTGATTTTTTTTGGTAGTTTCGAATCTTACATCTTGACAATTTTATTTTACTAGCCGAGATAAGCATCCGCCTTGATCAAAATCGTTACAGAAACAAGTTGAACAATCTGCATTGCGGGCAGTGTCATCTCTTTGTTTGTCGATTCATATCATGCTTGCCATTGCCATGCAAGTGTGATTTCCACATGCATGATCCATTCGTATTTATAGTGAAAAATGTATAAGGTTCAGAAGAAGAATTCCTTAAAATGTTTCGATTATCTTTCAACTCAGTCTACCACCGTACTAATTAAATAGCAGATTTGCGGTCCACAAGATGCAGAAATTTTACATGTGCAGTAACCTTACTTGTCTTTACACGTTCAATCACCAAAATCCATTGCATTGTGATGTAGCAACGTTCTAGTGCTTACCGACCTTCGATCACGGTTATGGTATCTTCATTTGCAGAGAAAATATTGTCATATTGAGGTTGAGGATCATAGACTGCGTTTCGGAAATTAGAAAATATAGGCTGCTTAGGTAGTGGAAGATCCGTCTCACTACTTAACGTGAAAACTACGTCCGGCATGGTTGGCCTATCTTCAGACTTGTCCTGTACGCAAAGAAGTCCGATAAGCATGCATCTCCTTACTTCTGATGACGAAAATGAATCCGCCAATACTTCATCCAGCAAGTCCAGTCCCCTGCCTTCATTCCATAAGTGCCAAACCTGACAAAATTCATATTATGAATGTTGCCTACAATTGTTAGAATCTGCTATATTTAGCACCTTAAAAAACACAAATCCACATGAAGATTTTGAGTGATTTGCTTACATAAGCTAAAAATCCGTTCTGTTCTTCGTTGTAATAGAAGCTAGTATTCTTTTTGCCGGCGATAATCTCCAATAGCAAGATACCAAAGCTATAGACATCAGATTTTTCAGAAAATATCCCGCCCATGGCGTACTCGGGAGACATATAGCCACTGCACCAGCAATTCATTTGTATTAATAACTGAAAAAAAATGTCTTCTTTGTTTCTGGTCTTAATAAAAGTGCCAATAATAGGAAAATAATGCGCTTACAATGTTCCCACAATCTTGTGAGTATTTGCTAGTCTCTGTGTCGCTTCAACGATTCGTGCCAATCCAAAATCTGAAATTTTTGGATTCATATTCTCATCCAAGAGAATGTTACTAACCTTCAAATCTCTATGGATTACCTTCAAACGGGAATCGTGGTGGAGATAAAGAAGCCCTCTAGCAACTCCCTGAATAATATTGAAGCGTCTAGCCCAATCAAGCTCTGCTCTGCGCTTTGGATCTAATCAATATATCCATAAAAAGTGTAACCAATAATAGTAACAAAATCATAAGTAGTGGGGGTTTACAAAGAGCTAAAGAATTGCCAATTATGGTAACAAAAGAACAATATGTAACAAAGAGAAATTTCATCCAAACATAAAAAGTGGTAGTGAAACTAACCGAATAGAAGAGTATCCAAGCTTCTGTTAGGCATGAACTCATAAATCAGTAACTTTTCATCGTCTTTGACGCAGCAGCCCATGATTCTAACAAGATTTTTGTGTTGGAGTTTGGAGATCAACAGCATCTCATTCTTGAACTCCTCTATGCCTTGTCCCGAGCTACTGGATAGTCGTTTTACTGCTATTTCCTTTCCTTCTTGTAGCTTACCCTACAAATTAAACATTCGATTTATGTCTGTGTCTTGTAATTTTAGGCTTCTAGCCGGTGTTTAATACACTATATTTTCCTTTTGGAATTGAAATAAATAAATAAATAGTCACCTTGTAAACAGGGCCGAAACCTCCTTCCCCGAGTTTGTTCATGGTGCTGAAATTGTTTGTGGCATTTAATATGCTGTCAAAATCGTAGATGAATAGCTCCGATGGATCATGTTTTCTTATGTATTCTTGAAGATTGTCCCTAGAATTATCACTTGAATGATTCGACTGCATTAACTTTGTTTTTTCTTTCATGTTCCCTGTTTTGAAAATATAACAATCACAACAACTTCATCACAACAAGGTTATCAAGTAATGGATATCAATCAGGAAATATGTTCTTGTGAAGTCATGCATGGAAGTTATATACTAATTTGAATAATGCATCAGCTGCTATAACTCTATGTTATTCTCTTACCTGTTTTTTTACGGCGCAGTCTCTGAACGCCGAACGCTATGGCACTCAAGATACAGATAAAACCAACAGCAGTGACGCTGGCAATTAGCTTTACTGGCTTTCCTTCATCTGAAAAAAAAAAATGAATTTATAAATTGCAATGAATAAAGTATGAAACAGAAAATAAAAGATACTTCTAATTATAATTCTGCAGGAAATAATTCTCATTTGTTTACCTAATTCTCCGTTTGCTAGGCGAACATAAAGATCCATTCCGCCAGAGGCAAACTCTTGAATATCAATAAGGTCACTGGTCCAGACCAAACACCCTATATTATTAACTTGCGCATAAGCCTGACAAGAACAATTATTTAGGCATCGTATCTTGCACTCGTCAGCCTCCAGATTTTCGATAAGCTCATGAAAATCTGGTAGCTTTAATCCCACCATCTTCCGAAACCCATCTTCTTTTCCTCCTGAAGCAAATGACCTGCTTGTGTTACTCTGATCACAAAACAATTCGGTGGTCCTCACACACCCTCCAGTCCTGTTTCCGTTGCTCCATTCCTCATTTGATTTTGGTACAAACCCTTTCAAACACTCGCAATTTGGATTTGGAGATTCAGAACCTTTGCAGGCACCATAAACTCCACATGTTCCATAAATGTCACATGGATTCACCGGTGCCTCCCAGTTAAGCCACCAGTTGCTGCCATTGTCCGAAAGCTTAAGACTCAGTACTCCGTCCGAAGAGACGCCAAAATATGAAAGCGTGTTCTCAAAAAACCTGTAAGAAAAAGATTTTGTTCCCCGGTTCACATCATCAATTAGAGTGAATCCACTTAGATATTGATTATTCATATCTGGTACCCCGATGAACTTTGATTTATCCCATGCCCCACTTCTCCAGTAGGGTTTCGATTCATTAATCCAAATGAACGCTTGTGATGGAACGTCCGGTGAAAGTCCAACCAAGAACAAGCCAGCTGATGGATCACTCTCACTTTTCCAGGCTTTCATTAAACTGCGCTTTCCGGATTTACTATCCAATCCCAGCACCATACTTGGAAGAAGTGTGTCACTAGGATAATCAAAACTCTGCCACAATGGATCAGCTCCGACATCATTATCTTTTACGACAAGATTTCCGCTGTCCAATAGCTCTGCAGCTGAACCATTAGAAATATTCGCTGACCAAAGAGAATTCTGCTTCCCATCTACAAGCTCTAGATTCCCATTGCTGCTAATTGTCAAATTAGCCAAGGTATCTGAAGCTGCAAGAGGATCTTCTCTGTTGGCCACCCATACAACTTTCCGCGGAGATATGTTTGTGTGCCATATCCCCACGTACTTGTTAATCGAATCATTAGGACTGAAGAACCCCAATTCGAAAACGCGGTTGGGGGAGACAAGGGTTTGCGTCTGTGAAAATGGTTGTGATGGAGTTATTACATAAACTTCAGCACAATGATGCTGTGACAGAAGCAAGCTGAACAAAATTATGACGAACATGGTGGAATCGAAAATACTACCAATGGTTTCGTTTCCAAACCCTATTTGAATTCTAATGCGTTTTCTAGAAAAAGAAAGGTCAAGAGTATCTGTAAATTTCATTGAGAGAAAATGACTTCTCAACTTTGTTATGAGGAAAAGTCTACCATTGCTCTCAGTCATAGGCAGAAAACTTTGAAACATCAGATATAGTTCGTTGCAGATATTTGACATTTGACTGAAAACGTAGTCCTCTTATCTTTGCATGTACAATAGTATCAGAATATGTGGGTGACTGAAAACATTCCAAAGTACCGTTCCAATGTTACAGCTACGGATTAGAGAAGTAAATAGCGTGCACTTAGCATTTGAAACTTCATGTGTGTACTTACAAATGCAATAAGGCTCAAGTGTTCCCTTGATCGAAAGCTACTTAGTGTGAAAACTACGTCCGGCAAGGTTGGCCTATCTTCAGACTTGTCCTGCACACAAAGGAGTCCGATGTGCATGCATCTCATTACTTCTGAGGACAAATATGAATCCACCAATACTTCCATCTAGCAAGTCCAGTCCCCTGCCTTCATTCCATAAGTGCCAAACCTGACAAAAGTCATATTGTAAATGTTGCCTACAATTGTTAGAATCTGCTATATTTAGCATCTTAAAAACACAAATCCAAATGAAGATTTTGAGAGATTAGCTTACATGAGCTAAGAATCCGTGCTGTTCCTCGTTGCAATACCAGCCAGTATTCTTTTTGTAGGCGATAATCTCCAATAGCAAGATGCCAAAGCTATAGACATAAGATTTTTCAGAAAAATGCCAATAATAGGAAAAGAATGACGCTGACAGTGTTCCCACAACCTTGTGAGTATTTGATAGACTCTGTGTCACTTCAACAATTCGTGCCAATCCAAAATCTGAAATTTTTGAGTTCATATTATAATAACCCGTTCCAATTTGTAATGTAAATTACAGGTTTGCCATCGGGTGGGTTTTGTTATTTAGGCCCAAACAATTGGGCTGTGCTATCCACAGCCCAAAAACCCGGCCCACACACTCTTTTAATCCTTGTTTTCTCTCACACGTGACCCATAACTCCCTCCCTCTCATCTCTCCCGTTGAAGCTCTCTGTAACTCACCCTCACTCTCTCTAATTTCCCGAGCATCACCACTCACAACCACCATCTCTTACGGCTTGGTTCAACACAAAATCACCAGAAATAGATAATGGGTTGCCTGAGGATCTCAGCAGTGGCTCTGCATGGATCATCTGCGCATGGCAGAGTTTCGAACTCACTGAACCGTGAGCTTCGAGTCTTCCCCGTCGGTTCCAGGTGAAACAGCTGCCTCATTTAGTGTTTAATCCAAGGTTTATGAGTGATGTGGGGATAATTTCGAGCTGAGAAATTGAAGGATTTACAGAATTTAATCTCTGTCTTTGCTTTTCTAGTTTTCCGCTGAACTCAAGGCGAAATTCGAAGGGAATCGTTGTCGATTTAGTTGGACTCAAACTTCTTCTGATCTCAGGTACAATATGGCGAGGAAGAAGGTGAGTGGTTGGCTACAGGAATAAAGGATGTTTGGTTGTGTTTGGGAGATTTAAATAAGGACAGGTGTCGTTGTTTTATTGAGCCACACAAGTGAATGTGTATATTGGGTACTCGTACTCAAGTATTATCATTTTTTTCTCTTCTGATCCCAACTGTTTTTGTGATTTATTAATCCATTTCTCTTCTTTCTTTTTTTAATTTTTTAATTTTTTAATTTTCTTTTTTAAGACTCCTACCGTACTTATCTTAAACTTTCACATTATCTATAAATATTGGATTACTTTTTATAAATAATGTAAATATTGTTTAATGCTTATTTTACGATAATTTAAATCTATCTAGGCTCTTGTCTAGATCTCGTCTAAGTGCGTAGTTGCTAGGTTACAGTCCGCTGTTTGATTATCATCTAACATTTTTTAGGATCTAATTCTAGCCAATTTAAATTTTTTACATTGGCTTTAATATTATTGCTTACAACCGTTTTGGTAGAGAGACTATTTTCTGCTATGAATATTGACTCAAAACTTTGCACTTTCTAATGTGAAAACCACCGCTTCGATTGAACCTTGCACTCTTTTGAATTTCACCCCCCCTCGACAAATCCTGGCTTCACCACTGTCCGCAGGCTGAAGAAACCCAGTTCGAAACTTTTGTCGTCTGAGATGAGGGTATCTCCATCTTTTAAAGATTGACCCTGTGAAATTGAACTGGATGCAGAGCAAATCAGAGCAAGAGAGCAGAGAATGCAGAGGAATGAGATAATGTAAAATTTGGAACCTGGGTTTTTGCTAATGATGCCCATTTCATGAACTTTGAGAATTGCATGCATTCATTAGCAGAAAAGGAAAGATATCTACAAGTAGAAGCAAGGTTGTTTTTATTTTTATTACAAAGCAATATTACTATTTGTCACTTAGCACTACAATTTAGTGTTATTCTTTTTTATTTGTAAGTGAGAGATCTTATGTTCAATTCTAGGCAAATGCGAATTTGAATCATATTATTTTTAGCCCATTGTGAGGTTTAACCCATTCTTTCACCCTTAGACCATCTCCAATGGTGACTTATAACTTAAAATCTCCCCTCCCCCCCCCCCCCCCCCAAAAAAAAATCCACTCCAACTCATGACCCAAAATTAATCTAAAACCTAAAACTCATTTGAGGGTCAAATACCGGCCTAGTTTTAGGCCACAAAGCAAAATGGCCTCACCAACTGAGACTGAAACCGAGGCTGTAAAGCCCAATTCCCTTTCCTTACTCGCCTACGCGCTGTACGCGCTAGGCATTTTCAGAAAAGCAACAACCCCACGTGGGGGTGTTCCCCCGCCAGTCAGTGCAATAAGTAGCCCAACAGCTACTTTTTATAATCCAACGGCTACGTTTAAATGGGCTGTTGGTTAATCCAACAGTCCAGATTCAAATTTTTTTTTTTTTAAGTTTTATATTTATGTATTTATTGAATCCAACGACTTAAATCGAATATAATTAAATATAACAGTAAAAAAAAAAAGATCTAACGGTCCAAATTTAAATCCAACGGCTAGAATAATTTTAAAAAATTATTTAACTTAAAATTCAACCAAAAACTCTATAAATACCTATGTATTTGTTCAAACATCCACACAAAACTCACTTTTCTCCTACAATTCTTCCAATTTTTCTTTATACCATTTCTTCTCTTTTCCAAAATTTTCAAGATTGCAAAAGAGCATGTTAGAGGTCATAATTGGACATTTGACGAAGATATTGCTTTATGTTTGGCATGGATTTCGGTTAGCGAATATGGTGTCGTTGGCACCAATCAAAATAGAAATGTTTTGTGGGGCAAAATCGTTGATAAGTTCTATGAAAACTCCAACACCGGTCGAAGGGATGTTGGTGGTGTTTATGATCGGTGGAAGATTATCAACAAAGCGTGCACTTTGTGGAATGGAAGCTTGGAGAGAGCCATGGTTAACATGCCTATTGGAAGGGACGCCTTAGAAATTGTGAGTTTCTTTGTTGATATTTTAGTTGTCATGTACATAATAGTATTTTGCAACTAATTGTTTTTATGTATTTGTTGCATAGGGTGACAAAGTAATGGCAATTTACAAGACAAGAAATACACCAAAAAATCAAGCTTTTAAGTTGCATCATGCTTGGAACATCCTCAAGGATTGTCCGAGGTGAGAAACCGATGCGAATCAACAATGTAGAAGACTATTTCATAATGAACCCCCACCCCCAAATGATGTCAATGAAGGTGTGAATTTTGCCGACAATAGGTGTCAACCCAATGAGCCCAACTTCTTCTTTTCCAAGGCTCCCGGGTAGAGATAAGCAAAAGGAAGCAAAGAGAAAAGGGAAGTCCTAAGATCCGATACGTGCATAATTTGCTAGTGAAATGGCAAGAATGAACGAAAACCAGTGTCGTCGACAAGAAGAATCGGCCTAAATGTTTTTGGTCATGAAGGAAGAAGAGGATAGGGAGCAAGAAAGGTACGAAACTAATTTGATAATGGAAGACCTCGACAAATACACTCCAGAGAGGAAAAAATACTTACATGGTAAGTAAAAGGAAATTTTACGAAGGAATGCCATAAGGAGTATATTTCAAGATGATGATTCATCTCAAAACTATCACCCAAGTCCATCACCAAGTTAAGATGGTGGATATCATTATTAAGTTTATGTAGTCTATGAATTTTCGATTGTATTAAGTTTATTGGTTTATTAATTGTCTTTTTTTTTTTTAAGTTTATGTGATTTATCATGATTTTCATGTATTGATTTAGTGATTTTTCATAATTTATCGGAATTTAAATATTTTTAGATTAAAATGTTCATAAAATTAATTTAGGATAGTCTACATAATTATTTTTTTTAAGTTAATTTAAAAAAAAAATTAGCCTTAATTCATTCTTTGATAATTTGGGGTTAAAATTTTAGGCCAGAAGGGTTGGAGTAGAAAAACTGTTTCTAGGCTAAAACCTAAATTTTATGGGCTAAATATTTTTAGGTTTTAGGTCACCATTGGAGATGGTCTTAGTGTAGATAATATCATTTGTTTAAAAAAAAATTATGGGAAGTGTTATTGGCACTCCAAAAATCACATTCTATACTCCTCACAAATGTATTTTTCTTTCCAAATATAGAAAGTTTGGAGTGTAGAATGATATTTTTGGAGTGCTAATAACAATTCTAAAAAATATTACTATTTTAAATCATGCTAAGAAAATGGGAAAGAGTTTGAACTCAAAACATACTGATCTGAAGACAAAATCTCTATTCACAAAGACAATCCACCACTTGAAAAAGTAGAAGGGCTTTAGGTGTGTAAAGTATTAGATTAAGGTAATGCAAATAGGCTTCAATGGCGGCCTCATGCTACTGGCTTAAGCGAATCTAGAAAAATATTCATGCTCATAAGTTCTTTTGTTATAAGTGCTTTTATTATGAATACGTTGAACCTTTATATAAAAACACATGTTTCTTCAACTATAATTAGTCAGAAACGCTCACAAAACACTTTTAGTCTTTTTATAAGTAGTCTTAAACAATAGATGGTAGGCGAGGATCCTTTTCTTGGGGATTATAGGGATCCTGTGATCGTGACTGTTCATCGTACATCATGCGAACAGAAATCATTTCAAAATTTAAAACTTAAAATTAAATATAAATAGTACTTAACGAAAAATTGATCGCACGATGTACGATGAATGATCACGATCGCAGGATCTCTAGAAAAAAGATCTGGCGAGTATCCTTTTCACTTGTATTGATCGTCCCAACACTAGGAATGTTCACTCCGTTGTAAGTTGTATCCATGTTTTGTTGTATTATGACAAGAGGTGCCAACTATCAAATTCTTAATATATTAGGTATTCCAAAACAAAGAAACAAAATTAATTAATAAATAAGCATGTTCCAACTCATAGACACCATTGATTGCTATGTTGTTACTTCTTATATTTTATTCAGAAGATACCTACCTGGGGCCTTCCGGTGATTTACTGTAGAAGTATGTTTGTTTCTTTGCGATTGCATAGATGCCTCCTATGATTGATTGTTTCGGATATGACAAATGATTTTGGGGTTTAGAGGAGTAAACCGGCGTCGACCCCCAGAACTGTTAATTTAGTTGAAGTTGATCTCTTGACATATGTTTTTAGTAAAATAACCTCCTGAAATATTTGAAATTAGCCAATTAACTCTCACCGTCAAATTCGATAAAATCTTATTCACTTTGTTGTCAATACTGGCAAGTGATCAACACGTGATTCACTCTTGAGAGTAAAGTCGTACCAGTATTTGATGACAAAGTAGATGAAATTTCATCGAATTTGATGGATTAATTGACTAATTTTAAATAATTTAGGAGGTCAATTTATCAAAAAAAAAAAAAGTTTAATAGTCGATTTCAACTAAAATAATAGTTCAACGTACGTCAATTTACCCATATTGGAATATGGTGAATGGAGTGATTTCCATTCTCTTTTTTAACCCTAACACTTAATTTTTGTCTGTTGATTCTTGAAAGGCCTTTTGTTCTTCTGCTACAATTTGAGAATGCTACCATTAGTTTGCCTTCATGGGCGATTGAGAGCCGTTGCTTTCTAATTTGGTATGTTTTTTAAAGGGGTGTTTAGGAATTGTAACAGGAAAATGTTAAGGGAATCTGCAACATTAGTTCTGTGATTTTCGCATACGATTCCGACTGCAAAGTGAAGAAAGATCGAGTATGATGGTCATTAAAATCCAAAATATCAATGTCTACCAGAACTATGGTGTCTGAGTATTTACTTTTCCGCTCACAATCGTTTAACGAAAATTACAGGCTCTACAAATATTGCAAATAACCCTCATAAGAGATGGAACAGCATAGAAACATGGAGCAAGATTACCGATCATCTCCCTTCCACCATTGTCATCGTTACATCATTCGAGGGTGCTATATCCTGGCCTTCTGTACTAAATTTTGTATCCACAACCACATGTCTCTTAATTGAGGTAAATATAGGTTCTACTGGCAACTGAAGATTTGCAGCTTCACTTTCCAGCATTAACACCACGGCCGACATGGTTGGTCTACTAGCTGCATGGTCTTGCACACACAGTAACCCCACATGTATGCATCTCGATACTTCAGTTTCGTTCTGGGAACATGTTTCTGCGATGGAAGGATCAACGAGGTCCATTGCTCGATTCTCGTTCCAAAGATGCCATGCCTAAAAACATTTTTAAAAATCCATATTCCATTGTTGTAGTTACTGATTGGTGAAGGAATAGCTAGCATTTAGAATTTAAAACATCATGTATGAATAACTTACATATCCAATAAGGCTCAAGTGTTCGGTTGATCGCAAGCTAGTGTTCCTTCGGCCACTCACAATCTCTAGCAGCAATACACCAAAGCTATAAACATCTGACTTTACAGAAAACAGACCTTCCATTGCATATTCAGGTGACATATAACCGCTGCATCATGAATATTATGATCAGATTGATAATTCTAACACGAGATAAATAAGTTATATTGCATTAGTGTCAACAAGTTCTTCTTACTATGTGCCAACAACTCGGGCTGTATTTTCTTCTTTTTCATTACCCCCGAATATTCTTGCCATGCCGAAGTCTGAAATTTTGGGGATCATATCTTCATCCAGCAAAATGTTGCTAGCTTTTAGGTCTCGATGAATAATTCTAAGTCTTGAATCTCGATGGAGATAAACGAGCCCTCGTGCAATCCCTTCAATAATCGTGAAGCGTTTTCTCCAATCTAGTAGTGATCGGTTGGCTGGATCTGTCATTTTACCAAAAAGGCAACTACTAAGTGAAACAAACTTCAAATATGTAATGTTATCAGAAAAAAGAACACTTAATCGGCTGAAAGAGAACATACGGAAAAGAAAGAAATCCAAGCTTTTGTTTGGCATGTATTCATAAACCAGTAGCTTTTCTTCTCCTTCAATGCAGCAGCCTAATAGCCTCACGAGATTCCTGTGTTGTAACTTAGCAATCAGACTAATCTCATTCTTGAACTCCTCCAACCCTTGAGTAGACCTTCTCGAAAGTCTTTTTACAGCTATTTGTGGTAGCCCTGGAAGGCTACCCTTGTAGACAGTACCAAATCCCCCCTTCCCAAGCTTGTTTTCTTCAGAAAAGTTGTTCGTAGCAGCTGCTACAGAACTGAAATTGAACAGCGGTAATTCGGATCCATTTATTTGATTCCCTTCTGCAAAAACGTTAACTGATCCTGAAGTATCTGTTGAGAATTCTCCACTCTTTCCAGCATCGAGCATTGGTGTATCACTGCCCCTTAACCATGAAATTGAAGAACTTATGGGCAACACTAGATAAATAAAGGAAGAAAAATAAGTCAGAAACAAAATGGAAAGGAGAATATATCATGGAACAACCACCAGTTTCCTTAACTAAAAAAATTTCCCCTCTCATTCACCAGAAGGATGGAAAATGTGCATCCTACCTTTCAGTTTCGCTTTAAACCTCCACAAAAGCAATAGGATGATGACTACGAACACTGCTCCCGCTACCGAAATTACTGCTATCACAACGGTGGATAATTTTCTCTTGTTACCTATATATAAAAGGAGATCCAATAAAAGATATTAGTGCAGTCTTCTGTGTTGCAACATTTCATGCAGTTAATACTTCATAGAGCAGTTTCCTGGCGCTTTTCCGTGCTATGCTCTATATTTTCAGTACTTTGAATATACAGCACAGAAACCATGTCTGGCCTTTGATATTATTAGAGGATGGGGATTCAAAAGACAATTAACTTATTTTTCGTTTTCGGATGGATGACAAAAAAACAGATCAAGCGCTGCTAAAAGAAAAAACGCTGCAGAAGAGCTGGGCAGATAAAAATACAATTCAAACGGAATGGCAAAGAAGTAAAGGAGTTTTAGATTATCTTTTACGGACTTGATGCCACGGTCTTGCCTCGAGGCGAATTTAGAATTCAATGATCGACAAAGGACAGAAGGTTTGCATTTCCTGTGAAAATGCATCAGTTTACATTTTCCTCACAGCAATTAAGTTGAACAACATTTATGGAAAATTAAGTGACTCCGATTCACCCTTTGATTTTTCATGTATGGAAAGAAAAAGCCAAAACCATAAACCTCAACAATGACAAAGAAGCACAAATCGATTTTAGGAAAAGAAATGAAAGCAATAACACCAACAAGAAGAAGGACAACTGGATTTGAACTTTACCTAAATCCGAATGCGCAACACGAATTTGCAACGTGTTTCCTCCCGATGTAAATTGTTCGACGTCAATCAAGTCCCCGGTCCATATCATACAACCAATCCCTTCAACAAAGGCATATGCAGTACAAGAACAATTCTCAAGACATTTCCCCTCACAACTCTCCCCTGGACCTGCGTTAACCAAGTCCGCGAAATCTGGCAACTTGGCACCTCTTATCCCTACAAATCCATCTTTTTCATCACTTGCCGCCGTTCCATTAGTGCTATTTCTCTGACACTGCAATAAGGTTTTCCTCAAACACCCCTCCGACCAATTTCCCTTCATCCATTGATCCGAGTCCCTAGGTTGGAATCCATGCATACAACTGCAAATCGAACCCGAATCATCGGATGCACTACACACCCCAAACTTTCCACATTTGTTGTAAAACTCACACTGGTTGGTCTTGTTAGGCTGAGATTCTATCACTTCCCACTGGTTCTTCTCTTCCACCCATGTCAGCTGCTCCTCGTACCCGTCCCACCTCATCCGAAACCTCAACTTCATCGAAGTACTTGATAGTTTGTAAGTAAAATATGAGCTCCCATTCGCATTCTCATCACTAAGCCTAAAACCAGATTCATAATTCGTTGGCATAGTCGGAATTCCGATGAATATCTGCTTGTTCCAATGCCCGCTTCGCCACCGCCGTTCTGATCCTTCCCATACCACAAACTGCGGCGATCCTCGAGGATCAACGCCCATTGAGTAACCTCCGGCCGAAGGGTCACTTTCCGACTTCCACGAAGTCAAAAACCGATTCTCTCCGATCGCATCATTCACCTCAACTTTCATCCCGGGCAAAAAAGTGTCCGCTGCATGATCAAAGCTCTCCCAGTAGACCTCGCCGCTGCCGGAAAGAACAAGACTTCCTTGGTCACTAAGTGTGGCGGTCGTGTTAGTGGCGGTCGACGTGTTAGTGGCGGTCGACGTGTTAGTGGCGGTTGAAGCGTTAGTAGACCAAACTGCGGTGCCATTTCCATCCAAAACAACCAGATTTCCATCGCTTCCAATTTTAAAAACTCCAGATTCACCAGAAATTGGGTTTTCTCTGTTTGCAACCCAGACCACTGACGGGTCTGAAATGTTGTAATACCGAATTCCGACGTACCGGAACGATGAATTCCCCGGACTGAAGAAACCCAGTACGAAATTTTGCCCATCTGAGATCAGCGTTTCTCCATCTTGTATAGACTGGCCCTGCGAAATCGAACTCGACGCAGAGCAAAACAGAGGAAGATAACAGCAGAAAACGAACACGAATGAGAAAATACAAATTCTGGAACCTGGGTTTTTGCTACCGATTCCCATTTGATGAACTCAGAGAATTGCAGGCAATCATTAGCAGCGAACAAAAAATCTAGAAGTAGAATGGAAGAAGCTGGGGTGCGTGGGTAAAGGCGGTAAAGGCAGCAAATGGCGGCGTCCTGCTGCTCATGTCTGATTCGGACACGCTTTTCTGACACTTAGCGAAATTATGGGACCAACTTGTATTTGAAAATTATATATATATTGTCGTTGAGCCTTTGGCATCTGGATGTCTGCAGGAAGATTGCAATTGTTTGGTCGGGGCAGAGGACTTTAAGACTTACCGATTGATCGAGGAAATATTTGTTAGTTGAGGTCCGTGTGGACACAATTCAATTTCACATTGAATTCACACGCTTTAAGAGAGAAATTTTTCAACACGTTAATAGTTTTAGGGTTAAGAACTTAATGGTGCCAAGCCAACTACCAAGTTCACATTGGATTGACAGGTTAAGTATTGGTGCCAAGCCAACTACCAATTTTTTCGAGAATTGTTAAAGAGATTTTCTCAAAAGTGGACTCTTTCTAGGCTCCTTACCATTATATGTTTTTGACACAATGTTTTATAATATTCACATAAAAATTAATGTTAAACTTTGAGATGACAAAATGTCCATAGAAAATTTTACTTTTGAGAAAGTCCCCGTAACATTTCTTATTTCTTAATATTAGTGTAGATCCTATGTAGATATGGATTAAGATCTTATAAATCTAGGTCATTCTCTTTGTAATCCTAGTGAAATTAAACACTTGCACAGTTACACTAGAGAGTCTTATCTTCATCCATGTTAGTCATGGTGAAAGTGTTGCGTATGCCTTTGTGTTATTCATGATTAGTCTATTAAATTTGACTTATCAAGTTTGTGACGACGGAATGAAGTTGTCCTAAGTAAATTTTAGAGCTTGACTTCCTTTTATATGAGTTACTTATCTTAGAAAGGTGATGATCGAGTTGTTTGTAAGAAAGGATTAAGTATTTTGGTGTGTGAGCTTAGCCATGGAAAACTCTCTTAAATTCAAAGGCTAAAGGCAAATGATCACCGAAGATGTCCATATCCTGGAATGGACTGTTGAGGCTTCAAAAGCCTAACTAGAAGTGAAAATAAGAAAACTTATCTTCAGAAGTTCCTATTTCTAAAGGAATGAAAAGTGATCTATTTTATAGCATTAAAAGCAACCACTATGTGAGGAAATTGGGGAGGGGCGGCTTGGTCATCTTCAGAGTTTGATATATACTTAAAAATACGGAAAAATTAATTTATTTTTTTAAAAGATAAAAAATGCAGTTGATTAGGTCACTAACTATCTCTTACAATGAGTAATGTTTAAGATGTTGAAAGATTAGAGACTTTCTAATAAACACCTTAAATATGGGAGAGTTTACCTAGTGTTAGCAAATTACATGGTAATTAAGTCCTCATATATGTTTGGAGGACTTAACATTGAAAAACAATTACTCTCAAACGAAAATAATTTCCATGCATGAATGAGTTTTGTGGTGGACATATGGTATGATATGTCAACCAAGTCAATCCATTTTTAAAGGTTTGACTAGCGGAAACCTAACATAATTGACTGGAGATCCCAAAGTCTAGGTTCAAAAAGGACAATAAAATTATGACAACTTTGGGTTTCACTATACTCTATACCCATGTGTCCCATGATGATAACAGTGTTGTCTGCCATTGAGATTAGGTTAAGATTTGCTTTTAATGGTTCCTATAGCCTGGAATACTTAGAAGTCCAAGTGGGCTATTGTAGGATCTTAACGGGAAGCCACATATGACCTATCTTGATTGTAAAATGGGGTGTTCTTATGAGAATTTTTCTAAAGGGCTTAATTAATAGGAAAACTAACGAAAAAAAAAAAAAAAAAAAAATTTCCCTTTAATGAAAAGCCATTTTTAAAAGGTATAGTGAATAGTACCATGGAAAGGTATAAATGTGGTTTTTCGTTAAAAGTGAACAGTACCGGGAGTGTTTTGTTAAACCTCCCTTAATTAATTCTCTAGAGCACTCATGAGAAACCAAGAATTGTCAAAGCTGGAATGAACACAAACGAGCAACCATGAGGTGTTTGAAAATGTATTGTGTAATTACTATTGCCTTGGTTTACACAAACAGCTGAGCAGCTTAAGACATCATGTTCACTGAAATAGCCAAGTAAATTTGATAGTAATTCACTATGGAAGGTTCAAAGCCAAAAGCTACCTATCCTGATGCTTTAGTTTTCCTATTGAATCTTTATCTAGTGTATGCATTGTCATTTGCATTGTGCTTTCCATTCACGTGGGGATTGTTGAAATTTTAGTTATTATTATATATTAAATTTATCAATTGTACGAAAATTAGAAATGGTGCCTTTTGGTAGAAATATGTGTCTCTCTAAACATGAAATTTAAATGAAGTTTTGCAGTTTTTACTATTTATGAATAGTCACATGCTTTGAAAAGAGACATCTTTACTTCTATAAATAGGCAAGTCTTCTTGTAGTCATTTATAACTTCCCATCATTCATATAGTCATACATATAGTGCACTAGAGAGTGTCTCATTGAGTCTTTACGAAAGAGTATTCAACACAATGTGGTTCATTGGAACTTTGTGATTTGGAGATCTATTATTATAAGGACGTAGTCGTTGTATCTTGAGAGATGAGAGCCGATCAATCATAAGTACCATTGTGGGACGTAAACTTATCTTAAAAACAAAATATCTAACATTTGCCTCGACCGATTTTTTAGATTTTTTAAATCCATTTTCACGGTATTTTGTTTTCCCTTACGAGCATGCATCAAATTTAGTATTTAATTACATGAATTATTTCTTATTTTTCTGCGTGACTAAAATATAGCAATTAAATGATATTTTCCCAACTACATAGACGATACACAATAGGTTGCTTTTGGTCATAAATCAACACCGGCAAACATAATCCAGTAACTTTGTAATCACGTTACTATCCCAATTGCTATCCTAGAAAATCCACTGCATTCACATTTGACCAAACATATAATTTCTGGCAGTTTCTAGATCAACTGCAAGCATTGATATACTTTTCAACTATTCATAAAATGAAATCCCACGCACTTCAATGACCGACCTATCTTTCATAATTGTGTTAAATAAGGATGGCATTTTGAACACAACCAGTTAATCCGATCCAACTCATCCGCTAAAATTAATATTTAGATGGTTATTTAACTGGTCAGTTTATTAACAATTAGACTCGTTAATCACCTGTTACATTACAATCCCTTCAACTCTTACAGATCCTTGAGTCACAAGAGACTAAAACATGCTATGCAGTGAGCAACTCCGTTAGCTTGGCGTTTGAAATGAGTACGTAAGACATCAGTGATCTCATTGGAAAAAGACTTGGCACGTGGCACCCCCACCAGCCTTCGGACTAAAATTTGTGTCCAACAAACAACTCCATACGTGTTCCAATTTGAAAAAGAACAACTCGCTCAGATGAAGCCGACTGAGTTAATAGCCACATTTGGTCAAGGCCCAATCCAACTATGAATTCAAATTAAGTACCAAAATTTGAAGCTCCAGCTCCACATATCAACGGCCGAAGCACTTTTTCGAAACGTTAACATTTAAAAAATAAAATAAAATTTGGTTTTGGTTACATTTTAAAAACAAGAATTACATTACCACTTATTACTACAGTCTAGTTGTATTCCTCTTCACTTATAAATGAGAGGTCTTAGACTTGATTCTCGTCAAAGACGAGTTTGAACCACATTATTGTTAGCCATTATAAAGCAAAGCTCATCTTCTTTCCATTAATGAAAATAATATCATTTGTTTTAAAAATAAAATTAAAAACAAGATTTATATCAATCAAATGGGCTAATTGATTTGATTGGCTAACTCAACAAAAAAAAGATTGGCATTTTCGTAATTAAATTGTCCTTCAATTCGAGACAAAAGTTGAGTTCAGCTTTTCATTCCAACAGTAGCACCGGTAGCTTTCCATGCAACTTCGAGGAAGGGCTAATGAACCTTCTTATATGTCAAAACCAAACACTAAAGGCTCTGATCAAATTATGGCATTAGTTCCATTCATCAAAAGCGACCCTTTTGGAATTTTCCATATATATGTTCTATAAATAGTAGGTTACTAACCTAGCCATCTAATAATTTCGATAATCACCAACAATGGCGTCACGAAGTAGCAATGGAGTTGTGTTTGAAGATTTCTTCCCGACCATGGTGCAGAGATTGGGAGCAGAAGGGTTCATGAAGGAGCTGTGTAACGGGTTCCGGTTGCTAATGGACGAAAAGAAGGGCGTGATCACTTTCGAGAGCTTGAAGAGGAACTCGGCATTGCTAGGGTTGCATGGGATGAGTGATGAGGAGTTAAGGTGCATGCTGAGAGAAGGTGACTTGGATGGAGATGGGTGTTTGAATGAGATGGAGTTTTCTACTCTCATGGTTAGGTTAAGTCCTGATTTGATGCAGACTTCTAGAGAACTAGTGGAGGAAGCTCTGTTGTAATAGTAATCTCAAATTGCTAGCAGTTTCAGTCGCATTTAGTTTCTCTGTTTCTATTCCATGGCAGCTGGTTGGACTAGCTAGCTATTCTGTACTCTCTCTCTCTCTCTCTCTCTCTCTCTCTCTGTAATTTTGTGATTGTCGACAAAATTGCTTTTCTTCACTGCGTTCCGTGAAAGCTTATTCAATTGTTTTTCTCTAGATCTTGGTACGTTAAATTAACAATGCAACTATGCAAATGAACATCATTAAGCAAGAAGAAATTTGTACATATATACCAATCTTTTTTTCTTTTTTTTTGGTACAAGAAATAGGTTATAGAAAATAAAAATAACTTTTACCTTTTAACCAACCAAAACAGGTCACAAATTGCAAATTAGCATCAAACTTAGTATCCATATGAGTCAAACTTGCTATGACCAGTCTATGACCTCATCCAACCAAATGGAAATCGAGTTCCCATAAATCAACTGGTCATGTGCTATATGCCAATCAATTAATTATGTGCCATGTATGTGTGTACAGAAAAAAACCTGAGTGAATATTAACACATGACGAGACATTTGTGATATGGACAAATATTTGCACATTTTTTTTCTTTTTGGCACACATCAATGATTATTTATTTGTTTTGATTCTCAATTCGTTTAATTTATAGATCAGAAATAAACAAAAGTAAGCAAGAGAGAAAAAAAGTGTATGTTGAAGTCATATATATCTTCATAAGGTGATGAAGGGAGAGTTTTTTTTTTTTTTTTTTTTTTTAGTACATCGATACTTTTACACTAAAGGGAGCGAGGGTTCGGCTAAGCCACACAATGAGCAGCTTAATTTGGTATTGAATTCACCTTCTACGAGATTCGAACCTAAGACTTCTCACTTTCAAGTGAAGAGAAATATGACAAGATCGCAGTACTAAGTGACGATTAAGAGAGAGTTGAGAAACGTCAATTAGCTAGTAGAACTGGATATTTACATCTTCCCAAACTATAAATGAGTTGTAACTTTTTTTCTTTCTTTTTATTTTATAGTATGGACATTTTGGTAAATTGCTGTCGACCAAATATGTCGTTTAGGTACTTCAAAAGGAAAATGCTTTGCCAGTTTCCCATGACCATACCAAATTGTTGCTACTTTCTCATGCAACTTCGAGGAAGAAGTAGATATAGAAGAAGTCATGAAAGCTAGAATATATACATGCAACGACCTTCGTAGACAATCCCTGATCATTACGTACAATTGTCATTAAAGCAGCCGACTCTTTCCTCCCAAGACCTTTCTTCTTCAATCCTTCACCCCCGCATGTATATAACACCCTCTCCCTAGGTCATCTTTCCATAAACACATTACAATAGATCGTAGAATACCATATATATTACATTTATAGCAATTAATTTATAAATTAACCAATTAATGGCTTTAGGTGGCGCGGTTGCGTTTCAGGATTTCTTTCCATGGTAGAGAGATTGGGAGCAGAAGGGTTCACGAAGGAGCTGTCCAACGGGTTTCGGTTGTTAAAGGATGGAGAGAAAGGCGTGATCACATTCGAGAGCTTGAAGAGAAACTCTGCATTGTTGGGGTTGCATGGGATGACGAGGAGTTAAGGTGCATGCTGAGAGAAGGTGATTTGGATGGTGATGGGAGTTTGAATGAGATGGGATTTTGTACTCTCATGTTTAGGTTGAGTCCTGTTTTGATGGAAACTTCTAAAGACTTCTTGGAGGAAGCTCTTGCCTGTGACCTCTAGTTAGGATCTCTTAGTTTGTTATGTTGTATTAGGGCGTGTATACTATATTTTCATGACCATTGATGAGTCCATATTATACTATATAGTTTACCCTAATCTTAGTTATAATTTATTGGTTATTTTGGTAGAATTTTGGATACTTTGCTTTATATTTTCAATATAGGACATTCCACTTCTTCTGTAGCAAAATAGAATCAAACGGATGAATTTTAGAGTGACGTCCGTGTGTCTCTCAACTTGTTCGTATCAAAGTTTCATAATTTTCTACCCAGTGGTTTATTTATGGCAATGAAATAAAGGAGCAGCGTGCAGTGCTGTTAAAATTGTTAACTACATTGCAAAAGATGAAGAATTGGTATAGAGGAAGAGGAAGATGAAAGAGAGAAACAAGAGAGATTGTATTGATTGATTGGAGAAAATGCATACAACTAAACTTAAGGAAATGATAGCTATACAATCCCTTATATAGCCATATATCCCAATTACAAGAATACCCTTCTAAATATATTAACAAACTCAACCACTAGAATAATGCGATGTGGCATTTCTGTTATATCAATTATTACTCTCCCCTCAAACTAAACTTGGAGTATCCAAGTGAAGTTTGAACTAGCCAAGTATTTGAGACTGATCTGGAACTACTAGGCCAAGATGTCTGCAATGCTTCAAGAACATTAGACTGTGCAATCCTTTTGTAAATACATCTGCAATTATTGTTTTGAAGCTAAACACTGCAAGAAATCCCAAACCCCTATCTTTTGCAGTTTAGAGCAGTGTATGATAGTCTGGAGTTGTTGACATTAATGAATAGGAAAACTGTATTGTATTTGGACAACCCCGCTATCTCGAAAATATAAAGTGATCCACAATTGAATGTTCAGTCCCACATTTTTTATACAAGTTTCACTTTTGATGCTGACAGTAACCATTTCAAATAAAGTTGATGATCCAACATTGTAGCACTTTTAACTACACCAACTTTGGATTAACCTAATAGTAAGCTTGCTAGAACAAATACAAGTAACTCTCTGTATTTTACTACTGTATGAAGCTAAACCGTAGTCTCATAAGGTTGATAGTATGGTAAGAGCTGTTGCATTTGCTGCTGGGGAACATGTTGCTTTTTCTTCAGATGCTGCATCACTTCTCAAGGTTGCTCAGGTAAAGAATGCTGCCCATATCATGCCTACAGTTGGTTCTTCTACCCAATCGGTTAAACCTGATGGTATGTCTATCTACTCAGAACTTCCTCCTAATGTACATAATTGCTGACCAAAAGATTACTAAGAGTTTTTGCAGCTTCTTGAAGAGTTGAGACACAAACCAAACCTCTGCTCACTCCATTATCATCACACAAGACTACAACTTTAACTGTTGGTGAAGCCATGATGAAAGACACAAGTACAATCCAAAAATCAAAACAAATAAATTCTTCTAGGCAGCAAGAGAATGACACTATTGACACAAATGCTAAGGCAACAAGAGAATGACACTCTTGACAAATTCTAAAGCAACAAGAAAATGGCACTCTTGACACAAATGCTAAGGCAACAAGAGAATGACACTCTTGACAAATTCTAAAGCAACAAGAGAATGATACTCTTGACAAATTCTATGGAATCAAAGAAAGAATGACACTTTCTTGAAATCTTGTAATCTAACCAAATCACTGAATGAAACAGTAGTTTATCTTAGATAATTCATCCAAAAAACAACAAAACAACTTGACAAATATGTGTCTTCACCAACTTCACAAAACAACTTGAGTTGTGCGTTTCTTCAAACATGTGGACCGCACAAAGTTGAGAAATTTTCTCCACAACAGAGAACAAAACATGGATCAAAGTGGCAGATATAGAACCCAGAAAGTTGATATGCAAACAACACCAAGAAGAGACCATAATCTTAATAACCCTTTCGTAGGAAAAAAAAAAAAAATCAAACCCATTAAATGTGTGCATTTTAGGATTTGACCAACCTTCACATGAAACCCAGAAAACCTAGAAAAGATTCATTCTAATTGTTCAAGAATTCAGAGAAAAATGACTGAAAACATAACCTTCACATGAAACTTTTGAGTTGGGCATTTCGACAAACACTTGGACTTCACACATGTCTAATCTTTCTTCCATACCAAAGAACAGAGAGAGAATCAGAACCTGAAGAGCTCCCAAGATTTGCAATCTTGAACAAACATACACCACCAAAGAATTTAGAAAGTGATTTGAGCAAACCACCAAATTTTCCCGAAAAATGTCTGCACTTCTATCAGTCTCTGCTTTCAGCTCTCTCTGTGGCTTTCAGGACTAGAACCCATCTCAGAAGCTCGTTATTCTTCTCTAAGTCGACGGGTTTCTTATGGATGGTTATCGGTTATCGGTTGGGGAACCGCCAAAGCTTCAATGCAGCATTCAAGATTTCATCTTTGTTGTCTCCAATGACGACTTATTTGTCTTCTTCCTCCAACCAAGATAACCAACAAATGCGAAATACTAAAAAAACAACAAGCTGATTGCATACACATTTAGACACCGACTTCTTTCTGTGTCAAGCACCGACTTTAGTTCTGTATTCCTTATGCTTAGACACCGACACCTACTGCTTAGTACCCGTTGGACTCCGCCACGTACGAACCATGGCCAACGCTGGTCTCGAAACCAACGGATCATAGTTCTTTATCTGCACTGCCAAGACCAAGTGGCTCGACAGCATGCCTGTCGTCAATAAGGCCACTACACAACTCCCCCAAGAACGATTAAACCAACAAGAATACTCAACTAGAATAATCGCAACAATCGCAGAAAAATCAACCCAAGAACAATCGCGGAAGCATCGAAAAACTAATGGAAATTGAAGAGAAACTAAACTAGGGAAAAAAAACGTAAACTACTACAAAGAGAAACCACCAGAATCCATTGCGTGAGCCTGGTGACTCTGATACCATGTTAACTACATTGCAAAAGAAAAAGAATTGGTACAGAGGAAGAGGAAGATGATAAAGAGAAACAAGAAATATTGTATTGATTGATTGAAGAAAATGTATACAACTGAACTTAAGGAAATGATAGCTATACAATCCCTTATATAGCCATATATCTCAATTACAATAATACCCTTCTAACTATATTAACAAACGCAATCACTAGAATAATGCCATGTGGCATTTTTGTTATATCAGTTATTAAAAGTGACATATTAGGCTTATTTGGGCTTTTTGGCGTCCATAATGATGTCTTTTGGATTTGAGACCTTCTACAATTATGTTCGGGACATCTCAAGCTTTAATTCTAGTCATTTTGGGCCTGTTTTGGAGCCCTAAAGATAAAAAAACGTGGCTGTTTTGAGGCCTTTGTATTATTCTACGACTTTTTCTAGGTAGGGTTTTATTTTGTAGTAGTATAAATAAGGCTTTTTAGCCATTAGTGTTGAGGGAAAAAGGAGGAGAAAGCAAGCACTCCTCTCAAGAACTTTTCAAGTTTATTTTTAAGGTGTTTTCTATCCATATTTTTTAATAATATTTTATTACATGGTTGTTAGTAACTAGTTTTGTTTGCTAGGGCGAAGCCACGAGCCTTAGCAAGAACATGTAGTTTCTTTTCAAGAATATGTAGTTTCTTTTCAATTTACTTATGATATTATGCATGCAAGTTTTGAATTATTAATCACCGTGTTGAAACTATTTAATTGTCTTGATGATTGGCCACCATTAGGATATTTAGAAAAGTAATTTGATGCAATTTCGGCGGAGGGCTGTCCTTGAAATTGGCGTTGGCTTCTTGTGATTATTGTGTATAATTTCTTAGGATGAACGACACGTCTTAAGGGTTATATGGTTTTTCAAAAGGATTTCACAAAACTTAATGAGTCTTGCATGTTCACATTCGATCTGGACGCCACGAACGGGTTGTATGTTAGATATACGTTATATGTTGGAGGTTCCAAGTAGGGCATACTTTAGGAAAACCTAACATTCAAATACGCATGGGTAATTCACAAGTAATTGGAAGAACTACGTAGAATTGTTAAGGTGACGGTGGAAACCTAGTGCTCAAATTTATTTTCAAAACTATTTTCTTTTGTTCTCTTTACATTGCCAATTTATTTAATTGTTTTTAATTAAATTCGTTTTTAATATTCTAGGTCATAAAATCAACCTCTTCCAAACTTTGTTTTTCAAATAATTAATTAAAATTTGGTATTTACATAAATTATTCATTCAATTCCTGTGGAGAACGACCTTACTTGAGCTGCTATACTACAATTACCTTGTGCTCTTGCAAGTATTTAAAGTGTTTTTATCCTTACTTTTGCAAGTGGTAAAAATCCTTATCAACTATTATCTGTCATTTTCTGTAGTTTTTGAGCTTATTATTAAAATTATTCTTCTTTTACTACATATTTTAAAATTTCATATAATAATACATGGATTGATTATATCACGTGACGGTGATTTAGTACGCCAAATTATTTATATACTCATGTAAAATTTATTGAGTGTCAATTCTCAATAAATGACAGCTCATCATTGGTTTGTTGTTAGGTTGTTAAAAAAAATTAGTTAGTCTGTTCGAAGTGTAAGAATAAAGTTTTAAGCTAGATATATGTGTGTATAAAAGCTCTGTAATTGTGAGGATACAAATCATTAAGCCTAAAATACAATTCATACATTTTACTCTTTCTCTCTTTCTCTCTCTCAAGTTCTTCATTTTCCTGCATTCCTTATTGCTCTTTGATTCTTTTCATTGGTTAGTTGTTAGGTTGTTAAAAAGATTAGTTAGTTTGTTAGAAGTGTAAGAATACAATTTTAAGCTATATATATGTGTGTATACAAGTTCTATAATTGTGAGAATCCAATTCATCAAGTCTAAAATACAATTCATACATTTTACTTTTTTTTTTCTCTCTCAAATTCTTTATTTTTCTGCATTCCTTATTGCTCTTTGATTCTTTCTCAATGTAGTTAATAAAATTTAATGGACTCATAGCTGTAAGGCTGTACTCAATTTTGCAAGTGCTGCCTCTTTCTCCCTTGGAACGTACGTAACGTCGCATATCAATTTTCAAAGCAAAATTGATAGGCAATTTTGGGGAGGTACTACGTGGAATTTTGCATACTCATACTTTCTTTTTTCGGCAGGTAAAACTTCAAAGATGTTGACAAATCCCAAATTAACTACTGCTCATTAGGCATCGTCTTGTTGTTTACTTTGGTTAGGTGAATGCACATGCGTGGAATGCTTTGAACTTTCGTGGTTGGTCCTGTAAATTACTTTTCGTATACGTGCATGTTTATATATGGACCCAATCCACATACTCTTCTACCATTTCAATTTGGTTGTGGGAAAAGAATTAAAAAGGGGTGTACTATCCACACATCTTATGTTACTTCTTACATATTCTTTGTTAATTTCTATCCGTTGATTTTCTTCAATTCATCCGATCCGACGGGCAAAAATTAGAAGGGTGTGTAAATATCACACCCTAATTAAAAAAGGTATTACTTGCAAAGAAACTAAAGAAAAAGAAAAATGAACTTAACTCCACACAAGTGTTATATGATCATACTTTTAGTAAAAGGAAAACTAAAGAAAAATCCAAAAAAACTATAGTTTTAATGAAAAATGAAATAAAGGTACAATGAATGGTACCAGAAAAAAGGTAAAAATATGGTTTTTTTGTTAAAAGTGAATAGTACCAGGAGTGTTTTGTTAAAACTCCCTTTAATAAAAGACGCTCTTACCACACGATGAATGCTACTACACAATTCAAGAAATTATTTGGTGTCTTTACGAAACAATAAAAAATAATTAAGTTATAATTGGTGTCACTATCAAACTATTGACACATGACGTTACAACTCACTTATGTGACAACATATACATGTATTTATTTATCATTGTTATACCATATGTCTGTAAAATATTAGTTTTATTGTCAACTCATATTATAATACTTGACATCGGAAGATTATCACTCCCAAAATTTTTTCCTACACGACATATGTATTATCTATTTTTCATTTTAGTTTTGGCTAGATTTTTATAATATGTTTTTATCGCAATCTAAAATATGTTTTTATAATATGAGTGAATTTTTGTTGATATTATGCGTTATTCTCCTTATACTGTCGAAGTTTTCTATTAGAAAAAAATGGTTGATATTACATGCTAAAAGTGAGAACATCAACTTTATAATCATTTACGCATATTATAATGCATGAAGTAATTACACCATTGTTATGTGATTCTAATTACCACCTAAATTAGTGATATTATGTGGCAAAATTCTGTCTGCTAGCTGTCAGATGCTGATTTGGAAAGAGCTCATGCATGCCAAGTTTCATCTTTTCAGGAAAATGCTATTTAATTGCTTGCCATGCATGACTAGGGGTGGTTCGGTATGGGATACCATACCGAAATTAGTATCCCGAATCCCAAACCAAAATTTTTGGGACGGGAATTTGAAGACCAATCCCAAACCAAATTTTCGGGAATCCCAAATTTCGGGAATCCCGAACTATTTTCGGGATTTTGGGACAAATCGGGAATCCCAAATTGAAATATGAAATTATGAATTTTTTTTCAAATATATAATTCAAGAACACATTCATGAACTAGGAATTTCATTTCATTCACACTACCATTTAATTGAACATTGGCATGTCTGACTGTTTTTATCATAGTCAAAATTCAAATTAATTAAACCCTTTTTGCAATCTGTTGAGAGACAAAAGAATCAAGTCTTCTGAAATCATCAGCCATGGCAGCAGCAATAATAAAATCCACATGAATATCAAACAGAACATGAAAAATATGCAAGGTGTTGGACATTCCAGGTTGCAGAGCATGAATTAGAAACTACTAGCATCAATTATAAAAGAATAATATATATATATGTATAAATATATATATAATAATTAACATTATATATTTTCGGTTCGGTATGGGATTCCCGAAATATTGAGAAGCCAATCCCGAATCCCATACCAAAATTTTGGGATCGGTTCGGGATAGCATCCCGAAAATTTCGGGAATTTCGGTTTGGGAAATTTTTGGTTTGGGATTGGGATTTTTTCGGTTCGGTTTAGGATTTTTGGGAATTTTTTCCACCCCTATGCATGACTACCTGACCCTCTTTACTTTCTGGACCTTCCCATGTAATTTCGAGGAAAGAGAAGCCTCTCAGAAATGAAACATCCCACCAACTATAACGCAGAGCAAATTTCGATCATGCCGGCGTGTTATCTGTACAATTTAATTTGTTGTCATCCACGGCACTCCCTCTTTCCTCGACATCTTCCTCATTTTCTCCATTAATTCACTCAATTTCCCTGATAATATATAAACCCCACGCTAGCTCACTTTTCCACACATAAAATATTTGAAAACCGACGCACAAAAACCCCAACTTTATTTTCTCCGGCAAACTATAGGATAATCTACGCTGAATTAAACCCTAGCCTTTATTCGTTTCATCAAATTTTCACCTTGGAAATTAAATCAATGGCTTTTCGAAATGGGGTTATTGTGTTTGAAGATTTCTTTCCAGCCATGGTTGAGAAATTGGGAGCAGAAGGGTTTATGGAGGAGCTGTCGAAAGGGTTTCGGTTGTTGACGGATGGAGAGAAGGGAGTGATCACATTTGAGAGCTTGAAGAAGAACTCGGGATTGCTTGGATTGCAAGGCATGAGCGATGAGGAGATCATGTGCATGCTCAAGGAAGGTGATTTGGACGGTGATGGCGCCTTGGATGAGATGGAGTTTTGCACCCTCATGTTCAGATTGAGCCCTGCCATGATGCAAAGTTCTCAAGAATTACTGGTGGTAGCTTTAGATATGTAATAAATTATAAAATGTAGGATCTCTCTTATGTGGGAATTTCAGTTTCTTTCATTTCTTTGTTCTTCTTGCTCATCTTAGTTTTGTAATTTCGGGTAGCTTATAATAATAAAACAGGTTACTCCTCTCTTTTCTTACTGCTGTTTTAGTTTCACTCTTCAAATTAGTTGTTTGCATGATTTGCATCCCTTGACTTCTTTGTTATATGGTTGTCATCACCTGGTTTCTCAATTAACCAATGTGATTTAAGTCAAATTTATAGGGAAAGGAACATGGTGGTTGATGATTTGGCAAAGATTGAGTTTTTCTTTGTACTTGAATTGTATTATGTTGGATACCCTCCTTCTTCAATTGTTGGTTTACTTCCAGATGATATTTTCAAGATTACTAGAACTCAGGCTGTTTATGTAAGCCCCTCAAGTTGATTTCTTTCTTTGTTTAGCGGCTTGAGCTTTGAGCCCTCTTTGTAACAGCCAAAAAAAGAGAGAGAATGCTTTAGAATTTAAATGGGATGTCCTAGGCATATAGTGGACCACAATATGGGACTCTTCCGAAATCGGAATTAGGAGGTTACGGGGCCTGGATGGGATTAGCCCGGGCCACTAAGTCCAAAAAAACAATGTTAATCATTTGTTCCGTATAATATATATATATATATATATATATATATATATATATATATTTTTATTTGAAACTTCTAGACGTGTAGTTAGCTACCAATTAGTTTAGCTAATAGTTAAGTTCTTTCAAAGGCTTAAGACATGCATGAAAGAATGAGATCAAACTCAGTTTGCATCCATTTTTGAGTTTGGGAAATGGTGGAAATAATATTAGTTGCAAATCTTTTATTGAAATTATTGAAAGAGGAGATCGAACATAAGACTCACAGTCAAGACATTGCTTGTAATTACCTGAGTTACAAGTCTCATGTGATTCTCCATCCGCCAACAAATTCAGCAAGTTGTGTCTTCTACACATGCATATACAGGAAGCTAGTAGGTTCACCTAGCCATCCCACAGATTTCACAGAACTACTTGGTTTATTGGGATTGAAAGGAAAGGGATCCGGATTTCTTTCACCAAATCCTATCAATCAATAAATTCAGATTTTTAAAATTTGATCCAATGGTTAAAGTTATTATAACTTTTAAAGATGCTTCCTATTTTTAGCCACTGAATCAAATTTCAAAGATCTGAATTTGTTGATTAGTAAGATTTGATAGAAATGATCTGAAGAAGATCCCTTTCCGAATTGAAAAACGAAAATAAGAAAAGCAATGTGTGTGACAGCAACCCTTTGAAATTTATCCACAAAATAACCCAGTTCACTGGAATTTAGACACCTGTAGTGTCTAAATAAATAAAACTGAGACTTGAGAGGCTCGATCTTATCTTGCATCAATTTTGTTGTCAAAATTCAGAGCGCACTGGGTTCATGCACGACCAACCACAGATTTCTCCAATTGGACCCAGCGGGTGGACCTCTCTATGGGACCCCGCCCCAATCTACATTGCATGGTTGGTGCCGTTTGGTGCTGCAAAAATTTAGGTTTTAGGGTAAAAAGAGTGCTGATTGAGTGCACATAATTCCCTCATTCATCATTAAACTCTCATTAGAAGTGTTAGGATTAGTCACACACCTGCATGGGGAAATTTGTACTTCTTGTTTGTGTGTGGGAGCGATTTTACCATTTCTCAACTAATTAGAGGTCATGGAAATTTTCTTTCATGCTATGTTTGGACAAGTCACTTTGAAGTATTAAAACAAATTTAAAGCTGCTTGCTAAAATGCCTCAAAATGACAGATTTTTCAATATGATAGCAATGAGGTCCGGTACGCTAGATATCATAATATAAATGGTTGGATGTTTGAAAAAAGAAATTCAATCATTTGTATTATAATATTTGGTGTACTAAGCCGGATTTTCAGCATACTGAAAAATTCCTCCAAAAGAAGAGTACCAATAAACTACTCAAGCGTTAATTATAAAGTACTACCAAATCACTACGAAGGCACTTTTATCTATTATTCATCTGTACGCAACCTCAATGTTCTTACTTTTTTACCAGTAAAATTTCCAATACTTTTTATCTAGTATTCTTTAGCAGTTTAGTCAATAAACTTGCCTCATAAACTTAAGGAGTGAGGATGATCGGTGCATCCTTCCCAGCTCAGAAGAAAAGAAAATAATTCTTCCCTTTTTTTTTTTTTTAAAAAAAAAAGGAAAAACCAGAGCTGGTTTTTAATACAAATAGCTGCAACTTGCCCTGCATCATATGTTTTCAGCTTCTTCCCTTACATATATATACACACACACACACACAGAGCCACCAGGGGCTTAACAACATAGAGAGAGATGAAGAAGTGCGATCTGTGTGACTCTGCAGCACAAGTGCACTGCGATTCCGATCAAGCAAGCCTCTGCTGGGACTGCGACGTCAAAGTTCACGGTGCAAACTTTCTGGTGGCCAAGCATTCAAGAACTCTGCTCTGCCATGTCTGCCAATCTCCGACCCCCTGGATCGGCTCCGGTCTCAAGCTCTGCCCTACTGTTTCTGTTTGCGAGAGTTGTGTCAATAATAATGAAGGAAATCATCACGAAGACGACGACGATGAAGAAGAAGGGCAGGACGGTGCGGAAGAAGATGAAGAAAACCAAGTTGTTCCATGGTCGTGTAAGCCTCCTCCGCCTGTGTCTTCAACTTCTTCGAGCAGTAGGGAAGAACGATTAAGTGAAAGCGTGAACATTTCCAGATCAACAGCCAGAAGGGAACCCAGGTGACCAGATTAATTGACTAACTTCATTTCCATCGGTGCACAATTTGATCTGTTTTGTGCATAAACTTCTGCAAGTAGCCAACTTCATTTCCATCGGTGCACACTGGGGAATGATTTCCGTTATTCTTACATTCCGTACTTCCATTTCAACTTTCAATACTCTCTTAAGATTTTAAGTTTATCATTGAGTTTTCTCTTAATTATTCAATTTAATGGCAGAAAAAATAACTTTCGTACATCGTATTAGGGAGAATAACTTCCGTGAGATAACGATTTCATTTGTGAGTATCTTAGGCTAATTACGAAGTGTCACGTTAAAAAGTTAATTCTCATAATAGTATGCGATGAACTTAGAACAAAGTCACAATAACATCTCTGATGCATGAAAGTTATTGTACATACTTGGGGTAATTGTGGGCGTGATTAGCGGTTTATTTGGTTGAGCCTTGAATAACTTTACATAATACTTGAAAAATACTACCGTATCACCAAAATATATCCCTGTATAACGTAATGAGTGAGACGCTCAACTTTTAGATATAATATAAATTGCATGAACCACAAGTATTCTAATTTTGAAAACTCTGTCATAAATTTCCAGCATCCTGGAACAAGAAAAAGAAAAATATGATTTGACCTTACAAGTGGACCAGTGCTTAACTTTAGCACCCTTAACTCCAATCCAATTTTACTGATATATTTTTTAATTGGGAAGGTTTGATCTAAGCAGGTTGTTACTAGATGTGAGAGAGGCATACAAAATTGCTTCCTGTTGAGTAATTTACTACACATGGAAGATTCTCTTTTGCAATTATTTACGTTTTCAATGACGTTGTTTCGACCTATCAATGTTTATGATGTATACATAAAGTGATAATATTGTCAAATAGAAGCTTCTTGCGTGATAAATTTTAACAATATAGTATCTGTAAACTTAATCACGGGAGGGCGATGGGGCCAAATCATGGAACATGACCACGTGCGTACCATAAATCATGATTTAGCAATATAGTATTTTAATTGCAAGTTGATTAGTGATTATTAAGAAAGCTAATAAACAAAAATTAAGATGTAATGAAAAGAAATAAGGGATCAAGAAAGGGGCAGAGAGCGTCCTTGGGGATTTGTTTTGTGGTGAAAATCGAAATTCTTTGCTTCTACTTGCAGAGGGAGACAATGTGGTTGTGTGGTGAATCCATTTCAAAAGTTGAACACCTCGAGATGTGTGATATTTAGGGTTTATGTTGGATCGTCTCTTTTACGATTATGAGTAATATTTTTGGTGCGACTGTTTTATGTTGGGGATGTCCACCACTCATGTTATAATACTACTTTTATATTCTAAATTATGACACATCAAGTAGGTTGTATACTTAAATTACGGGATGTTCACTCCGAACTTCTTTGTTCGGAATCCGCAGAACGAAAGATCCAGAACATTCAAGAGAAAGAGAAGGAAATTTGGGCCGTTCAAGTTCTTAGGTTCTTGTGAAGTCGACCAGTGAGATGAGGGCTGTAGAATTGAAATTGAGTGGTCCGAATCTCTCACTCTACAAGCTCCAAACACAGAAATCCAGAATGAATCTCAATCCCTTAAATTATAAGATTTCAATTAATTAACACCACACGTCTGTCTTGACTTTACTTACATCACCAAAGTATGGGCCTAAATTCGCATTTCACCTTATGAAGCCCGCAAAAGGCCCAACAATTAGATATGGGTGGCCAGCTTTTAGTTTTTTATTTTATTTTATTTTTAATCAAAACTCATGCAACAAGATGAAAGTGCAGGCTTTGTACATGCAGAATGCTGAAAGGAAGAAGAAAGACACTCATCCATTATTCATCATCCCGGAGCATCATAAACCATGCGAATGCAGTAAAAAGGTGGTTAAAACAACGATCAGTAGATTCAGTACCCGCCAGACCGGAATAAAAGAAAGCAAAAACAGAGACTCAGTAGTACCGCCACACTTTTTCCATACAAGGTGATTACACATGAACCGGGAGTATTTGATCAACATCATCTGAAAGCTCGTCCAGCATCTCCATCTGTTGTTCAGTGCGCCTTATCGGCATCTGCAAGGCATTAATTCGATGTCAATTTCCAACTGAATCGTTGAGAGAGAGGTAAACCATATAAAACTTACGAAAAAAGCTCTAACAAGATGAATACAAGATGAACTTATATACATAGTTCAAAACCATTGGCTCGAGAATAATTGCCAACAAATAAAGGATGGATGTCCAGATTATCATTGAACTCCAGAGTTGACTTAATCCTTCTGCACAAGACTTATGTTTGGTACTGAGCATGAAGAAACATTTGACCAGATAATTCAATACCACATGGACATTAGTATTCTGAAGAAACAACCTACTACATGGACTCATCCAGCCGAGCGACACAAGTGTGGAGTGCACATTCAATCATGATGCCTAAAGACCCTACAGTGCAAACGACCTAGCTATCTTGGAAGGAACCTTACAAGTGTCAGCACTTACAAAACACTTATCGTTGACTATTCATAACTAATTCTAGGGTTAACAGGACTCAAATCAAAGTATCATGCAAATAGGATTGTCACAATGCAAAGCATATGGCATGCCGGGTAAGACTCAATCACTCATCAAACACCAACCTAAAACCATCATGAACCCCTTTTTGTTCAGCGTTCTTAAATCCTCAGTTTCCACTAGAAGAAACTTCTAGTAAAGCAGGTTTCAGATAATCCAATGTATATCACCGACATAGCAGCACAAACAATTGAAGGAATGGTAGTAAAGGATCCACATTGAAAACACTAGCAAGGATATAACACATACAAGCCTACACGTAACATGACAGCACAACTAGTAGTTACAATCTGCCATTTTATTTGCCTGAATATTTTTAAAGAATGGTAGTAGGGAATTAGGGATCCATATAGAAAACATGAAGCACTAGCAAGAACGCTCCTACAAAAACCACTGGTTCCTCCTATTAATCCATGTGTTTGTTTTCGAGTATTGATTATTAGGAATGTTGGTTGTAAAACATTAGTTTGTTTCAAAAGTATAAACGCCGTGAAAAATACTGTTCATGCAACCGATATATACTAACATTGAAGATACCAACAAAAAGGGAAAACACTTGCTTATTTGATGCCATGAAACATCAATTATAACCTTATCCTAGAGACTTCTATTCCTTCTACCATTATAACTCTTTCCAATAAAGAGACTTCTATTACTATTCCTTACAAGAAACACAATCAAATGAAAACTTGAGAATCCAAATACCTAACTGTTATATTTTACTAGAAGTCAAATGCATGTACTAATTGAAGCCCTTAAAGGTGAAATTGGTGCTAAAATTACACAATGAAGGCTGAAACAGCGTTAAACTCGATGTCTCAAAATCTAAAAGGGAATGTTAATGATGAAGCCATTATTTGCAATTTACATTTAAGAAACATCAAAGGCGACAAGCAAGTGGATCATGCCCTCGCCTCACATCCACCCACCCAGGTGTTTAGCTACTTCAACTTATCGCTCTCAGAGAATAAACTGCCTCCTACTTACGTGTATTACATGTTAAACAAATATGTTACTTCAGAGAGAATGACGAAAAAAAGGAAACCGTCTAAATAACGCAACGCAAAGTAGAAGGCTTTTATGGCGGCTCTCATTCTTGAACGCAATGTTTTTGGCAAAAGAGATAAAACGTTACAAAGGAAACACACAACTTTGCCAACGTTTGGATTTGCACTGGCTTAGATAGAGAATTGGACCACTTGAGTAAAACAAAATTCGGAAAGCAAGAATTCAAAGCAGGATTAACAACTAATCAGACATTAATCCGAAGCTCATACCAAGGACAAACCTTTAATCATCTCCAAACACAGATTCCCAATCAAATGCACAATCGCAGTACTAATACTAACTATGGAATTTGATGGATTTAAAGCAGGATTAACAACAAATGCATGGTAATAATCAAGAATTAAAGAAAAATGGCAGAGAAAGCTCAAAGTTCAAACCTTTATGCAAAGCGTCATGAAACTCCGGCTCCTCCTCAGGCACGACGGGGCAGTCAAAGTTACCTTGCTTTACGGCGTCGTTTTCATCATCCTTGTCATCGGAGAACCTCACGACGATGACAGGGCAAACGCAGTGTTGCACGCAGTAGTCACTGACACTGCCGAGCCTGGCCTTGGAGGTCCGCTTAGAAGCCCCGAATCCCCGGCTGCCCATCACGACGGCGCTGAGGCCAAGCCTCTCAACCTCCAAACACAACCGCTCCTTCATGTCGTGGTCCTTGACTATGTGGATCTTGTATGGCGTCTTGGCCTCCTCGAGCGGCTTGGCGAGGTCGTTGGCCTTGGTGACGGTGAAATTGTCGAAATCGTCCTCGAGCTTCTGCTGGGACTCCTGGTCCTCGGGGATGGAGACGTCGGTGGCGCCCCAGTCGGCGCCGTAGAGGACGCTGGTGGGACGGACGTGGAGGAGGATGACGGCGTCTCCGGGGCGGAGGTAGTTCTGGACGGCCCATTTAACAGCGAAGGCGCTCTCGTCGCTGAGATCGACGGCGATCCCGATCCGTCGCTGGGCTCCGGAGGTGGGGGTCCCGCTGGGAGGGTAGCGCGGGGACGACGGTTGGACTACGATTGCCGCAGCGGACTGGCGGTCTCCGGGTTCCGATAACGGGCTCTTTCTGGGAGAAGCCATGGGGATATAATCGGAATATTTGAGAAGAACGATGGTAAAAGGATTCAACGAGTGTCTTTTTTTTTTTTCAGTAGACAGAGTGTCGAGGTCGCAAATATTTTAAGTGAATTTTGGGCAATTTTTGGGTACGCTTTCTGGCAAAATGGGTCGGGGCTGCCTCAACTTTTATTCTTGCCTCTAAGAATAAAAATTAATAGAAGTAGTCTTTAATTTATCTTGTTGTTTCTTTTTCGTCCAATTTTAAACTACACAACATCTTATAGTTTTTTTTTTTTTTTTAATTTTATACAATGACTTACGATGTTGTATTAATTTTGTGTAATCGTCAGAAAGTTGTTAAGTTGATCATTAAATTATGAGATGTCAGTTGTATTTAGGGTCAGTTATTATTTAATGGTTCCTCAATTTATCAAAACACGTAGTTATAATTCTTCAACTAAAAATTCATTATTATTGGTTTCTCAACTTTAATTCAACTGGAGAAACGGCCCCTTAACTTTAACTCAATTGGAGTAATGTTTCCTCAATTTTAACCAAATTGTAGCAATGATCCTTCCAACATAACTCATTTTGACAAAATTCTGACGAAGTTGACGAAAAAGATCATCGCTACACGTTTTGATGAGTTGAGGAACCTCAATTGTAGCAATGGTCATTCCAACATTACTTATTTTGACACAATTCTAACGAAGTTGACGAAAATGACTATAATTACACATTTTGATAAGTTGAGAGACCAATGATAATGAATTTTTAGTTAAAGGATCATTACTTCAATTTGATTAAAGTTGAGAAATTATTACTATAATTTATTTTAATATAAATCGTAAACTGTTAGAAACACGTTAAATGAACTTAAAATTGAACGAAAACTTGAGACGACAAAATACGATTTTCATATAAAATAGCAATTTAAGCTAACGTGCACGACATTCGTTAAAATGGCGTTGCTAATGAAATTCCGAAATCCAAATCGGATTAAAAAGTATTTAGGGCTAGGTTTCCATCCCCAAAATTCCCAAATCGAAAATCCGAAAAATTAAAATCCACGATCAGAAGAGTAGATTTTAATCCAATTCGAAAAGATGCCGCAGAGGCACTCGAAGAACAACAACGACCTCGCTTTCTTCACCTACGACGAGAAGAAGAAGCTCGGCTATGGAACCCAGAGGGAGCGGCTCGGCAGGGACTCCATCAAGCCCTTCGACGCCTGCTGCCTCTGCCTCAAGCCCTTCATCGACCCCATGTGCTGCCAGAAAGGCCACGTCTTTTGCAAGGAATGCATTCTCGAGTGCTTGCTTTCTCAGAAGAAGGACATCCACAGGTGTGTATGCCACTTTTCTTCCTTTCTCGAACTCTCCTTTTTGCATAATTTCGATAGTTATCGTCCAATTTGGTGTCTTTTATTTCTGTGAATCTGGCTGTATTGGGTTTCTTAAGTTTTGTGTTTTAGTGGGAGTCCTGTGATAAAACGAATTTGTATGTGGGAGAGTGAGATTTGGGGACTCAGAGAGAGCTTTTGAGCAGAAGATTTAGGTTTCAGTATGATATGAATGTCACCGTGTACTCGAGAGCTTCGAGCTGTGAGGCCCCAGACTGCACTGAATCGCAGATTCGAAAGTGGGATTTTGCTTGGTGGTCATAATTCAATGCCATTTACAATTCTTGTGTCATTGGTATTGAATCCCTTCATAAACCATGTAGCTTTATAAGACATAAGTTATATGACCGTTTTTGGAGGTTGCCATAGGAGTGTCTCATTTGAATTACATTCTGCCCTTCTGTGCGTTATGTCTCTGTACTAGGTATTTTTAGGTGAAGAAGGTTTGTCCAAATATGCCTGAGTCTGTTTTGTTGTCACATCAGCACTTGATGTTCTTGTTACTATTTATTACTACTTCAATGTGGGTTTCTTCTACGGGATCAAAGAGATTCGGAGAAATACATTCTATGTTAATTGAAATAGTGAAAATGAAGGATCTATAGTTTTAGTTCCTTGAGATCCCCTCTTGACTAACATAATCCTTAAATAGCTCTTCTTTATATGCTCGGTTAGTGGTATAGTTTTATGTTCTCATTACTAAATGACATTGCTTTTAACTGGGGAGTCTGGTTCATCGGTTTAGTGGGAATTCCCTGGAGTCTAGTGGTTCTAGGATTCCTTGGGGGACTTCAGTGGACTTTCAACCCAGTTATTTTTATAAGGAGCCAATTTTGGGACTGAAACTAATTTTGAGCATGTAAGCTTGGTTATATCAAGCTCAACGTTCTGCTGGTTGTGAGCTTTGTAGTTGGCTGTTCTTGATTGTATTTTGGTTTCCATGAGGCATTCTATGGAAGATGTGAGCTTGGCCGAGCTTGATGCCTTTTGGTTGTATTTCCTTTCAGTAACTCTGGAGTAAAATTTCACCGAGGTGTAATCAATAGGGGTGGCAATCTGGTACCCGTTAGGTACCCATTTATTTTGTACCACCACTAACAAGGTGGTAATGGTGGTGTTGGTACTGGTGGTGGTGAAATACACCTTGTTGGTAATGGTACCTAAATAAACGGGTATGCAATGGGCCATTCGCCACCCCTAAATATATCTTCAAATTTTATCATTTATGTGGTTTGTGCTTAAGGTGTTTCTTCCACTTGCCAGAAAGCTAGCTGCACATACTGCTCAGCAGAAGCAAGAAAAGAACGAGGAAGATGATCGGTTAATGCAGCAGAAAGCTAGAGAGCTTGAGGCTTTTGATCAGCAAAACCACGGTGCAATTCCACAATACAATGATAGAAACCGGAGCCAAGATAAGACTGGTTTCCACGGGGCAAACAGTGTGAAGGTCACTTCTTATGAAGAAGAGGCTCTTCGGACAATGAAAGCCTTTTGGCTGCCTTCTGCTACACCGGCAGCTCCTGTTAAAGTAGATGCTCCCTCTATGAGCACAGTCTGTCCAGAAGGAAATGAGAAACTAAAGCTGAAGTCCCTATTCTCTGTGTATTACACAGAAGACACTAACGAGAAGAAAACTTCATCTCTGGATAAGACATTTATCTGTCCGAGCTGCAAGGTTACCTTGACCAACACGCTGTCACTCGTGGCCCTTAGTTCATGCGGGCATGTGTTTTGTAAGAAATGTGCTGATAAGTTCATGGCTGTAGATAAGGTTTGCCTTGTTTGCAGCAAGGGATGCAAAGAAAGGAACTTGGTGAACTTGGCAAAAGGGGGAACAGGCTTTGCAGGGCACGATGATAATCTTGAAGCAAGAGACTTCAAGCATTTGGGGAGTGGTTCCGGATTAGGGTTGGTGAGACCCGCCGCGAAGACTTAACCTCGAAAGGATTTGGGGAGTGGTTCCAGATTAAGTTCATCCTCAAGAAAAGAAAAGAGAAGTTGCACCAAAGGTTCTTCTCTTTTGTTGTGGCTTTGATGATTTTGTAGGCGGTATGTGTAAGTTGATTTGTGCCTATGCATTGCTTGATCATGTTTTATTCTGCGTGAAGCTATAGTTATTGAACAATTAAACATGGATTACCATAAACTAAATCCTAGATAATTGATAATTGCTAAAACAGTGGGACAACCTCACAAATGATGGGGCAGCGACATAAACTTTCTTACACCATGCTATCACTGTGATAGTATTTCAAACGTTATTACGTGCAATTATTACAGTAACATTTTCGTTGCATGGAAGTTCTTGTCAGTTTAATGTATTACATAGACCAACCCTTGTAATAGGATGCTGACATTTTATTGGTGAGCTTTTTGCATGTGGGGTGTTCTAAGAGAGATTCTCAGTGTGTCGGAAACGTAGTCTGGTATACGAAGTGTCATAATATAAGTAGTTATAATTTTTTTAATAAATATTTCGGTGTATCGGACTTTATTTTCAGTATATTGAAAAATCCCTCGTGTTTTAGAGGAATGGAGAGAACACTTTATTTTTTATATTTTTTTTATTTTTTTGGAAGCTGGAGAGAACACTTTATTGGAAACTATGGAATGGATCAAAAGCTCGTGCTTATCTAAAACAAAATCCACACAGCAATGAGCCAGCAGTATCGGTCCCCACGCACGCGATACATATCGGATCATTTAAAATATAGTCCAATCCGTTAGACCTTTAATTAAAGAATCCATAAATTAATTAACCCAATTATTAAACAAATATGATTAAGCCAAGTGGGATTTATGCATGAAACGTGGCAAATACAGCTCACGCTCCAGTGGGCGTTGTTGACGAGAAATTTTTCAATGTGATCCGAATACGAGATGATACATCACTTGTTATTGTATAAATAGCGGAAGAGAAGTGTTAGTGACATTCCAAAAATCTCATTTTACACTTCTCACAAGTGTATTTTTCTTTCTAAATATAAAAAGTTTGGGAGGTAAAATGATAAATTTGGAGTGCCAATAACAATTCCCATGATGGAATATGTGTGTTAAAAAATTAAACTTTTCACTTTTTATATAATAACATGTGATATATCACTCTTGTTCCTGTCACAATAAAAAATTTCTCTTGTCAACAAGCACTTACAGGCACCTGAGGCCTAGCCATATTGATTGTTTTCTCACCCACCATTATCGCTCATTCGACTTATTTTTTATCCATCGTTTCTATCTATATTAATTTTATAATTTTCTTTTTGATAGAGTAAGATTGATTCGTTAATCTTAGAATATTATCCCCACTAATGACTTAACCTAATATCTTGAACCATAATTTAGCCTCATCCCTTTGTTTTTTAAATAATGTCTACCTAATTAAACGGCAACCCAATTTTATTCGGCCGCTGTCGTTTGGCGTCGCATGATTTTCTCTTTCTGTTGATCAATTAATACGTATTTTAGACCATCATAACAATATTATCGTAAAATAACCTCAAAATAATTGGAATCTTGGATATCAATATTGTCGCTGTATACATGGGCAATAATCTGGAGTACGGTAGATTTTTCGTGTAATATGAGATGCGGGGACAAAGTCAAGAGGAAGAAGAAAGGGAAATGAGTTGTCTGTTCGAATCAACTATCTCTTAATCAATCTAATTCATAGTTTTTCGAGTGTTACATTTTGGTGCTAATCATTTGTTCCAATTGGTTGGAGAGGAAAAGTGTCTAAAGAGATTGGTGAGGATAGAACCGCACCATAGTACATATGTCACATCTCAATCTCGACTCTGTTGTAGCACAATATTGTCCGTTTTGGGCTCCGACCATGCCCTCACTGTTTTGTTTATGGGAACTCACACGAGAACTTCTTAGTGGGTCACCCATCCTGGGAATGCTCTCCCTCGAACTCACTTAACTTCGAAGTTCTGATAGAACCCGAAGCTAGTGAGCTCCCAAAAGGCCTCATACTATATGGAGGTGGGCATATACATATAAGGAACATCACCCTTCTCCATTGGGGGACGTGAGATGTTACAATCCACCCTCCTTAAGGGCCCAACATCCTCGTCAGCACACTTGCACCGAACAGCAGAGTGGCTCTGATATCATTCTGCCACATTCCGACTCGAGCTCGACTTTGCCGTAGCATGATATTGTCCGCTTTGAGCCCCGAACACGCCCTTACAGTTTTGTTTCTGGGAACTTATACGAGAACTTCCTAGTGGGTCACCCATCATGAGATTGCTCTCGCCCGAACTCACTTAATTTCGGAGTTCCGATGGAATCCGAAACCAGTGAATTCCCAAAAGGCCTCGTGCTGCAGGAGGTGAGCATGTACATATAAGGTATCGAGGATCATCTTCCCTGGGTGATGTGAGTTCCCAAAAACAAAACCATAAGAGTGTGGTCGGGGTTCAAAGCAGACAATATCGTGCTACGACAGAGTCGAGCTCGGGTCGGGATGTGACAATTATTGTTAGATCTCACATCGCCCAGGGGAGAGGATTCATGCCTTATATGTACATGCCCACCTCTTATAGCAAGAGGCATTTTGGAAACTCACAGGCTTCGGATTCTATCGGAACTCTGAAGTTATAGGAGTTTGGGCGAGAGCAATCCTATGATGGGTGCCACCCACTGGGAAGTTCTCGAGTGAGTTCCCAGATCGAGATGTGACCACATAAACATTCATTACTTTTAGCTATTGCACTAAAGCGTTATCTGCCGTAATGGCATCGTTTGTTTGCGAAAAAATGCGATATTAAATGGGATGAGGGTGGATTACCAAACAAAGACCAGTAAACTTGACAGAAAAAAGAAAACAGACAGAAACAAATTAAAGAATAAAGAAGGCCGTTAGTTAGGTGGATTAAGCGAGTGGTGGTTCCTAAATCTCCTCCTAATATCTCTGTTTAACATGACAACCGCAAAAGGCCGTTCATCAACCAAAAGGGTGCGGGGTCCACATCAAAATTAAAAGAAAAGGGAAAATAATTATTAGACAAAATTCTAGTAATGCCCTCTTAATTTAGAGATTGTCTCTAAATGCCCTCGAAAACGCTAAAATTTGTTTTTGGCAACCAAAAATTATTTTGTGACAAAAATAGGCTTAGCAAATGTTAAGTGGCGTCTTTTGTTTCAAAGAAGGGTGACCTTTGTAGGTAGATGAGTTTGAATCAGAATGGTTGTTTAACACTCTGATCTCTGATGTAAACGTTTTATTTTGAATTTACTCAAAGCCTTTATCTATTTTGATTTGCTTTTTAGACTTTTAATATGTTTTGTCTTTTTTCAAATATTTTAGAGCATGCCATTTGGCTCCAATCTTAGCCATGTCCAAAATTTTCATTAAATTAAAGGTTATTTTAATCCTTATTCAATTGATAAATAATAGAATATGTGACCAAATTTGACGATTTTGGACAAATTGATATGTTTTAAAAGATTCAGGTGTCCACAATCGAATTAAAAATTTGGGGCTGAATTGAAAGAATGTGATAAGTGAGAGGGGCCGTTGGTAAATTGATGCCTAATTATTACCTTACGCGCCAACAAAATCCCCACCGGCCTCGCCAACAGACAATCGTCACTATCATCCCCACCTCCCCAATTACTCATAAATAAATAAATAAATAATCCCCAAAAAGAAAACTTGAATATTATTTGTTTTGCTATTTAAATAAATAATTTCAGTTCATTGCTTCTTCTGAGAATCACGTTCATTGAATGCCCAAAAGCGAAGACGCATAAGGAGGAGGAGGAGGAGAGAGAGAGAAAACGGAGGAGCAGCGAGGAAGAAGGAGACCCTAGAGCTTGAGCTTCTGGTTTTGGGGTTCGGAAAATGGGGGATTTGGAGAAGCAAGAGACGGTGCTGCTGAAGAAGGCGGAGGAAACGGCGGAAGGGGAAGAAAATGAGAGGCTTTTGGAGGGAAGTGGAATGGCGGTCGTGGATTTCGACCTGCTCTGCTCGACGGTGGCGTTGCAGACCCAGGGCAAGCTGGCGGCCAAGCTCCAGAGCTTCCCCAGAGGAGAGGAAGACGGAGACGCAGGGGACTTGGGTGGCGTCTTCAGGATGTGGGAAGGTGAAGTCCTCGATTGCTTCGATGACCGTCGTGTTGCTCTCGAATCCCTCTGGTCCGTATCCCTCTCCCCCTCTTTTCCTGTTTGGATTCCCGGAAAATTCCTTTTCCCGAGAGAAAGTTTTAATCTTTGTTGTAAAGATGATTTCTTTTGCTTTGGTTTCTATATACTTTTCGAATCATCTTCGTTTCGTATTTGGTTGCTGAAGATACATATTTTCTGCCTGTCATTGAATTATACAGAAGTAGTCAAAGAAATTGATTGGGTCAATGTGTCCTTTACTTTTTTTGTTGAAAATTTGAATTGCTTGTTTAGTTTGACTAATCTTTGACTAATTTTTGCCGTGTATTTTGATGCTGCAGTTGCCCGTGCTATAGATTTGGGAAGAACATGAGACGAGCTGGTTTGGGTCCTTGTTCGTTACAGGTTTGTGATTCTATCTTTTTTGTGATTGTTTTGGTAGCTGTGGAAGTGAGAATATGAGGATGTTTTAGGTGTAACTGTTGAACAACCTGTGTGCTTTCAGCTCGTTTGGATTTGAAGATTTGGTTTTCTGGTAAAAAGGGCTGGTTTAGGTAGATGCTGAATTTCGGTATGTGAATTTGCAGGGAGCTCTTCATTTGATCCTCGTTGTTCTTGTCCTTCTCAACGGCATTGCCTTCATTGTCACCAAGAAGCACTGCTTTCTATATTTGGCAGTTGCTTTCACCATTTCACTAGGAACGTATTTGGGGTACTTCCGAACACAGATAAAGAAGAAATTTAACATCAGGGTAAGCCTTCTCTCTTTGTCTATCGTGGTGTTCGGTTTCTTACCAACCGTTAATATATGCTGTTACCTGACTTGGTGTTTCTCTTTGTTATATTAGTATTTTCCTGGTAACTATCTCTTACTAATTCCAGTTAACAATGTTCAAGTCTTATAACTTAAATGGTTATTCAATGGAGAAAAGCGACATTAGGTATAGAAAAATACTGAAACTGTGGGTGTGCTAGGGTAGATGGTTTGCTTTTCCCTCCTCGTGGAGAGGGTGCTGTTACTGCTATACGATCAATCATTGCAATTGTAATGAATTGTTTCGTGAATCTATGGTTATTCTAATCCATGCCTTCTAATCGTTTTCGTGGTTATACACAAATTACCCTAACATCATTGCGGGCAATGCCTGTTATTTTCAGGGTAGTGATAATTCCTTGGATGATTGCATCTACCATCTCATCTGCCCGTGCTGTGCATTATGTCAGGTGATTATCCTTCGAGAACCTATGCCTATAATATGATTGTCAAAAGTAAAAGTAGACTGATCTTTTAATTCTGATTAATTATCTAATTTTTTGAAACTTATGGATGCTATTCTTACAATATGAGCAGGAATCCAGAACAATGGAGATGAACAATGTCCAAGATGGCACCTGGCATGGTCGGGGTGATACGATATGCATAGGTAGCCTTGGAGAAGGCGCAAAATCGTTCTTTGAGCTACAACCGCCGCCTATTGTCTCGATCAAATCCCCTGACCCCTGCAGCTGATAGAAAAGTAAAGATTCATGTGAATATCCACGAGTTAAATAAGCCGGGCATTTGCCATTCCAGAAAGTGGCCATAGCTATGATTGGAAGTCGGACTTTCCATTTGATATCTTCCGCTAGAAGGATTGTTATGCCTTGCCATCGGGAAGGAAAACATTTTACGTTCGGGATTGCTGTGGTCGCCATCGGGAAGTAGAACTGCTTTAGATTCCTGCTCCACCTTGTAATTGCTGTGTTTTCAGCTGTGGAAGGTGTAAATTATGTGATGAAGAAGATTTCATTGCCCAGGTGTAAAATTGTAATTGTACATATGATGTGCTGCTGGGGTTTCTTAGATTGATCCCCATTCTCTAGATTTGCTTCTTGTAATGCTGTTTAGGTTTGGAAATGTTTAATACAAGCAATATTGAGAAGAGCAAATTGAATGGTGAATGGATGAATGCTCTTTATCAACGGAGTGATGCTTCTGCTCTTAAAGGAGAGTCACGTGATGTGCACGTGATAAGAGTTAACGTTAATTTAGATAAAATCTATAGAAAACTAAAGGTAGGAGGGAAATCGAAAACTAAGTAAAAGTTCATGAGGAAATCGACAGTTTACTCCAAATTCATGTATGATTAATTAATTAATGACTTGGAGAAATCATAATAATACCAGCATGTGGTACACAACCTATTTTGTCCTTTACTAAATTCTCCCCTTTTTTTTTTTAACATTTTATTTATAAAAAAAGAAAGATTACTGGCGGCTTCGCGACTGTAATCCATACTTTCGTGATTGGGAAGACTCACAGAGGCATTTCAACATCTCCTTAGTCATCATTGTATGATTCATTAGGCCAAAAATCTAATTCAGAACATGCCGTGTGAAATACGACTTATCCGTTGAAATTCTAAATTCAATCCAAATAAATTAGAAATTAGTCCTCTATCAATGGCCACTAAAGTCCTACTACAAAATTTCCAGAATCTAAAAGCTAAGCTACAAAAGTGCTTCTGGTTTGGACATGGACAGACACATCGTGGACCAAATCGAAATGTTCCCAGCAGCAGAATTTCTACAACTCCGGAACTGTCGTTGATGGGGTTGTCACCGCTTTGGTTTTCTTTGTGCCTTTCTTGGTGTTTGCCTTTTGATAGGCATTCTTGTACCTGTTGGCTTCTCTGCCTTATGAAGTTCCTAGTTTCCCAAAAAAAAAAGGTAGTAATTAATAAGATGGGACAATATCGGTATTGTTGGAGCTGAGATTTTGTCTCATCTTTATAATAATTTGACATGGTATTAGAGTAAGCAAGCAGATCCGTATTGTCACGTGCTGAGTGGATTCCAACTAATACTGTGACATTTTGTAATAAAACCTCATACATGTCGGACTATGGTAACTAAATTAAAAACAATATCGATGTTGTTAGAAGTGAGAATTTGACCCGGCTGATGTTTATGTTTTTCTGTTGGAATTTGTGCGGCTTGTTTGAAGAGTTTACCCGGCACCTGGCAAGCACGACTCAAACCAAGGAAACTTTGGATGTTGACAGTCAAATCAGTTTCATCAGGGAATAATCTGTTGGAGTTTTATGCCTCAATTGTCCCACATCGGGAACACAAGTTCTCAGATAGGTGTGATTTTAATTAGTATATTAACTGATTTTAGTTTTGGATTAAGTTTTTAATTAATATTAAAAACGTTTTAATTAGAAGACAACTGTTGGAAAGAGTTGTATTATTAGATGAATAATGTTATTCATACCATGTTTTTATACCATATTTCTATACCATCATCTTAGGTGGCATCTGATGTGAACACCCACATCATTTGAAAAATTTGCAAAACCCAAGAAAATGAAAGAAAAAGACTCCTCGTATACTACAATCATCATTTAATTAACTAGTTTATTTTTTTTTAATTATTAGTTTATTAAATAATGAACTAAATTTAAAAATCTAATTAATTCAAATAATGTGACTGTCCACATCAAATATCACTTAAGGTAGTATGAAAATGTGATACAAAAACATATTATGAATAACATTTGAAAATGTATAAAATAGCCTATATATCTGAAGTCTCATTTCAACGTATACGATTCAGTTCCCGAAGGACCATGTTTTATCACAAACGACATCAGAATTTAGTTATCGACCTTCGAATTTAGTTATTGTCACGTCGTTGATAGAACACGATCCTTTGGAAACGGACGGAACAGCAGCATCGCCGGATGAATTTTTTCTCAAGGAAAATGCAGGCTGCTGAGGAGATGGAGCAGATGCTTCACCGCTCAACATAAAAACAACAGCTGACATGGATGGTCTGTTCTTCGACTCTTCTTCGACACACAAGAGCCCGACTTGAATGCATCTCATGGTTTCGTCGGGCGTGTATGACTCCAGTGACGAATCCACAATTTCTAAGGCTCTGTCTTCACTCCACAACTGCCAAACCTGTAGTTGACAGTTCATTTTAAACACGTAAGGGATGAGTAAAGAAAAAGGGTTGGTTGTTTGCACAATTTGTGTTACTCACATGTCCTATTAAGTTTACGAAGTTATCCTCTTGATGGAAACTGTTGTTTTTCTTGCCGCTTACAATCTCCAATAATATGACCCCAAAACTAAAAACATCCGATTTGGTTGAAAATCTCCCAAACACTACATACTCCGGTGGCATATAGCCACTGTATTATGTATATGAAGAAAATAACACGTTACAGCCAAAGAATAGTAAGAGATGAAAGAGCTAATGGAAGGTGAGTTTATAGCAATTCTTACTATGTTCCGACAACTCTGTTGGTCCTATCCTGGAGTTGGTCCCCATGGAAGATTCTTGCCATGCCGAAATCTGAAATTTTAGGGTTCATCTCAGCGTCTAGAAGGACATTGCTGGTTTTTAGATCCCTGTGAATAATCCTGAGTCTTGAGTCCTGGTGAAGATACAAAACCCCACGAGCAACCCCATTGATGATTTCGAATCGCTTTTGCCAATCCAGCAAGGACTTTTTTGTGTGATCTGCATCAAGATATTTGGCTTTAATTGTGCAGATAAATGCAACATATTCGATTAAGATATGCTTCATTGTTTGAGAAATGGCGTGAACAAATGAATCTTTCCTCTATAGACATACCGAAAAGAAAGTAGTCCAAGCTTTTGTTCGGCAAGTATTCCAGGACTAACATCCTTTCTTCTCCCTTTATGCAACAGCCTAAAAGTTTCACGAGATTCCTGTGTTGAAGTCTCGCTATCAGCGCAACTTCATTTTTGAATTCTTCAACTCCTTGTCCTGAAGTTCTGGATAATCTTTTTACAGCAATATTCTGATTATTTCGTAATACACCCTGAAGTTTTTGTTCAGTTTTATCATTAAGCTTCCACATAATCATCACTTATTTTATCAAGCCATTATGTTGTGATTATTCTTTAATCATGAAATTTGAAACTCTTCGAAAGTGGGACTAACCTTATAAACAGTGCCAAAACCACCTTGGCCAAGTTTTTGGACGGGAGAGAAGTTGTTCGTAGCTGCAATTATCGTTCTCAGATGGAAAAATTGCAATTCGGGATGTCTCCTAGTTTCTTCAAGCTCAACTGCTAACAATAAAAGAAATCATTGTCTGCATTTTCTTCTCACTGTTCTATCTTCATTGACAAACGATATAGAAATATAAGTTCTACATCAAGCTCGTGCATATGAATTCTATCTAATTGCAGTGCTTTGATGTGATTTACAAACTGCACAAGCATTACAAGTGGAGTGCTTTTATTTGATGAAATTGTTCGAGAATTCAAAATCGCTGACTACTTCTTACCTTTTGAATTCCTCTTTTTCTTAATCCTCCAATAGGCCAACGCAACGATCAGTACCAATGCTAGAAGAACAGACAACATCAGAATAGCCAGCATACCTCTCCTTTTAAAAAAACCTTTCGAGTTTCTGGAATTTTCAGCTACACATAAGAGTGGGATAAAGGATTAAACAATAACAAAACCGTAGTACAGTAAGTTCCACAAATTCCAAAAATTTATAATGCAACTTTTCCATGGCAAGAAGTGGTACCTAATTCGATTTTGTCCACGCGTACATGTAGATCTTGCCCTACCTCTGTGAGCGCTACAATGTCCAGCAACTCACCATACCATGTCAAGCAATCACTGAGCCCCTCAGATTCTATGACCATATATGCAGTGCAAGAACAATTGCTTAAGCACACCTGCTCACACTCTTTGACACTAATACCTTTTTCCAGCCGTGCTGCTTTCGTTGTGTCTGGACCTTTAACTTGTGCCACCTTCATGAACCCTTCTCCGTTCCTACACTTTGATACCGCAACTCGTTTACTCACACACCCGTCCGAACCATCTCTCATCTTCCAATCATTGACAGACTTCGGTTCATACCCTGGCAGACACTCACACTCAAACAAATTGATATTGTCAGGGCTACATTTGCTGTTGGCACCGCACTCTCCATACTGGTCACACCGATATTTTGGCGCAGACCATAGTTCCTTCCATTCTCTATCCGCATTGTTCCACCTGAGGCTTTGCAATAACCCAGAATCCTTCAACACCCCCCTTATTGAAGTGCTATCGTTTTTAAGAAAGTAATACATTTCGTCCTGATTACTGACATAAGTGCCCACGCCCAATGGATGATATCGCCCCGGGTCCACTGGACCAGCTCGCCAAAGCGGAGTCAAATTTTTATAAAAAACAAAAACTTCGAGGGTGGCAGTCTGATTGGAATAGAGCCTTTCGGTGTATTCCCCAGTTCCAGGGTCATCTTGTGACTTCCAAGATGTTAAGACCCATTCTATCCCCAATTTCCAATTCACGCCTAGTTTCATACCCAGAAGGAGAGTATCTGTGGGATAATCAAAACTCTGCCACATAAATTTTTTGCTTTTATTATCCCGAAAAAGAACTAAATTTCCAGAATCTAAAATTTGAGCCCTGCAACTAGTGCTCGCAGTTTGAACCGTTACATTTGTAGACCACACAGGAATGTTCTGCATATTGTTAAAATAAAGAAGCAGTCTCCCATACCTGTCTATAGTAAGGACACCGGAGGTATCATTGATGGGGTCGTTTCTGTTTGCTACCCAAACCACTGCCTTTTGATCTTTTTGATCTTTTTGAACATACCAAATTCCGACGTACCTGGAGCTGGAGTTTCTGGGGCTGAAGAACCCTAATGCGAAGATGTTTTCTTTGGACACCAGAAGATCACCATCCTTTACATGTTGGTCCATTTCTATGGTGTCAATGGATGTGCAAAATGGGAAGAGGAGGGACACAATAAGCAAAGCTTTCAGTAACATTTTCTTGGCAGATGCATGTATCAAACCCTTGGCACAATCACAGCAACAGCCAGCGAGGGCAATAGAGAATTAGACGATCAGAGGCCCAAGCCATCGGACTTGACCGCACTTGTTTTTCTGTGTACATTAATGATAGTGTTGACAGCTCTCCTGCTTCTTTGAATTTTACCCAACATGTGCGACTTTTCGTCAATCGGTATTTGGAACACGAAAACCACATTTCTAGTCAGCATTCTGGGATCCACTCAAGTCTTGTTGAATTGTTTTGGATGATTACCCCGATATCCCCACATATTATGATAGATATGTGTTGGCCGACATCTAAGGGTGATGAAGCCATTTTAAACATGCATACAAGTTATAACATAGAACGAACGTAAATAAAATATGTAAATTTGAATATAATGAAGTGTCTAATTGCAAGAACGAGTTCAAAGCATACAACTAATTAAGAAAAGTACGAAATGAATATTTTAAAATAAATTAGATGTCCTACACCAAGAAGACTCGAAGATAACGATAGAACGAACCGTTAATATATGCTGTTACCTGAATTGGTGTTTCACTTTGTTATATTAGTATTTGCCTCATTACTATTTGTTAGTAATTCCAATTAACAGTGTTCATGTAACAATCCGTCCCGGAATTTACGAAAGAAAAAAGGTATTTTTGTATTTTCACTAAATTTGGGGGATACTTTCCTTTTTAAAATTGTTTTTGAGTCTTAAATGGTGTGCCCAAGGGGCCCACCCCCTGATTCTATCCCCCCGAGCCTCTCATCTTTTTCTTCTTTCTCGGTTCTCTCTTCTCTCCTTTCCCCCGACCTCTCTCCCTCCCTCCGAGCAGAACACACCCACACACACACACACCAACAAACCTTCATCTCCCTTATCATCAAACACCACAACAACAGCAGCATCACCATCATCACCACGTTAGCTCTCTCTCCCTCTTCGGCTATGTGGAACACAGAGAAACTCCGGCGAGTTCCTCGTCCTTCCGTTTTGGGTAAGCCTCAAAACACTCCAAATGCTTCTCTTTTCATCCCTATAGTTCTTTTCTAACCCCGTGGTTGTGTTTTGGACGTCAAACCACGAAGAAACCACCTCGGAGACATTTCCCACTTTTCCGGCGAGCAGCGCCCCTTTCGAGGCAATTTCCGGTCAAACCACGGCTAGTTGGCCTACGTGCAAGGTATCAATCTCTTCGTCTCACTGAGTACTACAACTTTCCTTTGTGTTTCACCCAATTTCATTGAGTATTGAAGAAGTTATACTTATTTGAATCTTACCCAGTTTCCAGCGGACACCCGTGGCTTCCAGGCTGTTTTCCGGCCAACTCCGGCCACGATGATGGGAACCAAGGGTATATTTTGATTCCTTACCTTCGGGGCTTCAATTTGGTATATTGAATGACATGTTTTGGTTGAGTTTTGAGCTCCATCGGAGCTTGGGAATTCTCCGGCCGAAATCCGACCTTCTCCTTCCTTGGAATCCAGCGAACCACCAAACCCAAGGCCTTTGGGCCTTTCCTGCCAAGCCCAAAACTCTGGGCAGCCCAACCCAACCCTTTTATTATTTATTTTTGTTTTGTTAATTTAAAGGCATTTGGGCCGTTCCCTTTAGGGCCTTCGGCCCGTTAACCCTAAACCCATTAAACCCAAACCCTTTAACCCAAACCCGGATCCAACCCAAGTCCAAACCCTTTAACTCAATCCGGATCCAAGCCCAGACCCGTTTGACCTGCTGACCCGGACCCGGTCTGATCGTTGATCCGGTCAACGATCAGCGTTGACTTTGACTTTGACCGTTGAATTTTTGGGTTTTCGTGCGGGACCCCTCCTAGGCTAATTTCGACGTCCTGAACCCGTTTCCGATGTCCATTTTCCAAAATTCAGTCGTTTGAGTAGAGTTTGACTAAATGTATCATTTATGTGCTTAGGGGCGATTATCTGTGGCGTTTCTTTCTTCGCTAGATGGCATGGCTTTTCGACGGCGAAGTACTGTGAGTGGACCCCTTCTAAAAATGCATGTTTTGATAGTATAAATGCATACATGAAAAGCATGATTTGATGATTATGTTTTATGAACGTTTTACGAGATAACATGCTTACTGAGGCTAGTTTGAATTATTACTATTTTTCCTATAACCCATGTTCTTATAGAATATCTGATGGATGACGATATGATATTTAGAACATGTTTAGAACACCTCTTTATAGTATAGATGATGCATGACTTTATACTATGAAGTTGATTTTCAATATATGTATGTTCACTGGTTTTGTACTTACCTAGTGGTCCTTTCCGCTACGGGACGTAGGGATAGATCCGGTCTAACCCGGGCGATGGTTTGGTGTTGGCATAGGGTCTGGAGTGTGTTTTCCTCTGACTCTCTGCTCAGGGACGGGGAGCCGGCATGGGGCCTGAAGTGTATTTTCCTTTGACTGTCTGCTCAGAGACGGGAAGCCGGCATGGGGCCTGAAGAGTTATCGGACATTCACTAGTGTTTATTATTTATGCAAATTATGATTTGAGACATTGTACGACATGTTAGGTTTCGGAAAACCTATGTTTATTATTATATTTGTGTTTTCATAAAATCTGGGGGTTAGTACGTTGATAACTGTTTTATTATATATATATATATATATATATATATATATATATATATATATATATATATATCAACTTGGTCTACTCATGTTTGTTTTGCGCCCCCTTCAGGACTTAGAATCGAGGCATACAATCCCGACGTCCAGGCACTTCCGCATTGGCATCTTCGAGTCCTCTCGATGTAGGACCCACTCCTTTGTTTCATTCAATTTTATATTATTTTCTTTTAGTGTTCTAGATTAGAGGTGTGCTCTGAACACGGTCCTTATTTGAATATTAATTATTCTTTTATATTTATAAGCCTTATTTACCCCTTGTTTTCAGCATTTGTACTCAATAAATGGCTTTCGTCACCCTCGGGTGTCTGCCAGCACGTGCCTATCCTGGTATTCGGGGAATATCGGGGTCGGGACGTGTCAGTTCAAGTCTAATAACTTAAATTGGTTACTCAAGGAAGAAAAGCAACACTAGGTAGAAAAATTCGGATACTGTGGGTGTGCTAGGGTAGATGGTTTGCTTTTCCCTCCTCGTGGAGAGGGTGCTGTTACGGCTATATGATCGATCATTGCAATTGTAATGAATTGTTTCATGAATCTATGGTTATTCTAATCCATGCCTTCTAATCGTTTTCGTGGTTATACACAAATTACCCTAACATTTTTGCGGGCAATGCCTGTTATTTTCAGGGTAGTGATAGTTCCTTGGATGATTGCATCTACCATCTCATCTGCCCGTGCTGTGCATTATGTCAGGGATAATCCTTCGAGAACCTATGCTTATGATATGATTGTCAAAAGTAAATGAAGACAGGAGCTAATTTTGATTGTTTATCTGATTTTTTGAAACTTATGGATGGTATTTTTACAATATGAGCAGGAATCCAGAACGTTGGAGATGAACAATGTCCAAGATGGCACCTGGCATGGTCGGGGTGATACGATATGCATAGGTAGCCTTGGAGAAGGTGCAAAATCGTTCTTTGAGCTACAACCGCCACCTATTGTCTCGATCAAATCCCCTGACCCCTGCAACTTATAGAAAAGTAAAGATTCATGTGAGTATCCACGAGTTAAATAAGCCGAGCATTTGCCATTCCAGAAAGTGGCCATAGCTATGATTGGAAGTCGGACTTTCCATGTGATATCTTCCGCTGGAAGGATTGTTATGCCTTGCCATCGGGAAGGAAAACATGTTACATTCAGGATTGCTGTGGTCGCCATCGGGAAGTAGAACTGCTTTAGATTCCTGCTCAACCTTGTAATTGCTGTGTTTTCAGCTGTGGAAGGTGTAAATTATGTGATCAAGATTTCATTGCCCAGGTGTAAAATTGTAATTGTACATATGATGTGCTGCTGGGGTTTCTTAGATGATCCCCATTCTCTAGATTTGCTTCTTGTAATGTTGTTTAGGTTTGGAAATGTTTGTTTAATACAAATGATATTGAGAAGAGGAAATTGAACGGTGAATGGATGAATGCTTTTGATCAACAGAGTGACGCTTCTACTCTTAAAGGAGAGTCACGTGGTATGCACGTGATAAGAGTTAACGTTAATTTAGATGGAATTTATGAAAAACTAAAGGTACGAGAGAAATCGAAAACTAAGTGAAAATTCAGAAGGAAATTTGGCAGTTTACTTCAAAACCATGTATGATTAATTAATTAATGACTTGGAGAAATCATAATAATACCAGCATGTGGTACACAACCCATTTTGTCCTTTACTAAATTTTACCTTTTTTAAATTTCACCAGGTCAAAAATTCGAATTCATGACGTGCCGTGTTGAATATAGCCTATTTTTACACCGTTGAAATTTTGAATTCAATCCAAATAAATTAGAAATTAGTCCTCTATCAATGGCCACTAAAGTCGTACTACAAAATTTCCAGAATCTATAAGCTGAGCTACAGAAGTGCTTCTGGTTTGGACATGGACAGACACTTTCGTGGACCAAATGGAAATGTTCCCAGCAGCAGAATTTCTACAACTCCAGAACTATCGTTGATGGGGAGAAATTTGTAGTTGTGACGTGAATATAAGTGGTATACCATATGTTTTAATAGAAGTGGTGAGAAATTTTATTTTTTAAGTTATTAACTTTTTAGCATATATATCCTACTATTTGTATAATAACACGTGATGTACCACTTCGTGTACCAGTCACACTGAAAAATCTCTCATGGGGTTGTCTCTATCTGCCACGCCACTCAAACAACTGTTTTTTTCAGGTTTGTTTGCATACCAGATTCCGACGTACCTGGAATTAATGGAGTTGTTGGGCCTGAAGAATCCCAATTAATACTGAAGTTTTTTTTGGGATAAAATCTCACACTAGGCTGACTGTGCTGATGGTAATTAACAAGTTGGGGACAATATCGATATTGTTGGAAGTAAGACTTTGGCTCATCTCTATGATAATTTGACATGATATCAGAGCCAACGAGCAGGCCAGTACATTCACGTGTTGGTTTGATTCCAACCAATACTGTGACATTTTGTAATAAAACTTCACACATATCGGACTATGTGGATGGTAACTAAATTAAAAACAATATCGATGTTATTAGAAGTGAGACTTTGGCCCGTCTCTTTTATAATTTGTCTAAAGAATTGTCGCTGATGTTTATGTTTTTGTTGGAATTTCTGCTGCTTGTTTGAAGCGTTTACCCGGCACCTGGCAAGCACGATTCAAACCAAGGAGACTTTGGATGTTGACAGTCAAATCAGTATCGTCAAAGAATAATCTGTTGGAGTTTAATGCCTCAATTGTCCCACATCGGGAACACAAGTTCTCCGATAGGTGTGATTTTAATTAGTATATTAACTGATTTTAGTTTCGGATTAAGTTTTTAATTAATATTAAAAATGTTTTGATTAGGAGACAAACAGTTGGAAAGAGTTGTATTATTAGTTACATCCAAGAGGTATTTGAAAATGTATGAAATAGCTTATATATCTGAAGTCTCATTTTAACCTATATGATTCAGTTCCCGAAGGACCATGTTTTATCAGAGACGGCAACAGAATTTAGTTATCGACCTTCGAATTTAGTTATTGTCACGTCGTTGATAGAACACGATCCTTTGGAAACTGATGGAACTGTAGCATCGCCGCATGAATTTCTTCTCAAGGCAAATGCAGGCTGCTGAGGAGATGGAGCAGATGCTTCACCGCTCAACATAAAAACAACAGCTGACATGGATGGTCTGTTCTTCGACTCTTCTTCGACACACAAGAGCCCGACTTGAATGCATCTCATGGCTTCGTCGGGCGTGTATGACTCCAGCGACAAATCCACGATTTCTAAGGCTCTGTCTTCACTCCACAACTGCCAAACCTGTAGTTGATAGTTAATTTTAAACACGTAAGGGATGAGTACAAAAAAAGGGTTGGTTGTTTGCAAATTTTGCGTTACTCACATGTCCTATTAAGTTTACGAAATGATCCTCTTGATAGAAACTGTTGTTTTTCTTGCCGCTTACAATCTCCAATAATATGACCCCAAAACTAAAAACATCCGATTTGGTTGAAAATCTCCCAAACACTACATACTCTGGTGACATATAGCCACTGTATTATGCATATGAAGAAAATAAAACGTTACAGCCAAAGAATAGTAAGAGATGAAAGAGCTAATGGAAGGTGAGTCTATAGCGATTCTTACTATGTTCCAACAACTTTGTTGGTCGTAAACTGGAGTTGGTCCCCATGGAAGATTCTTGCCATGCCAAAATCTGAGATTTTTGGGTTCATCTCAGCGTCTAGAAGGACATTGCTGGTTTTTAGATCCCTGTGAATAATCCTAAGTCTTGAGTCCTGGTGAAGATACAAAACCCCACGAGCAACCCCATTGATGATTTCGAATCGCTTTTGCCAATCCAGCAAGGACTTTTTTGTGTGATCTGCATCAAGATATTTGGCTTTAATTGTGCAGATAAATGTGACATATTCGACTAAGATATGCTTCATAGTTTGAGAAATGGCGTGAACAAATGAATCTTTCCTCTATAGACATACCGAAAAGAAAGTAGTCCAAGCTTTTGTTCAGCAAGTATTCCAGGACTAACATCCTTTCTTCTCCCTTTATGCAACAGCCTAAAAGTTTCACAAGATTCCTGTGTTGAAGTCTCGCTATCAGTGCAACTTCATTTTTGAATTCTTCAACTCCTTGTCCTGAAGTTCTGGATAATCTTTTCACAGCAATATTCTGATTATTTCGTAACACGCCCTGAAGTTTTTATTCAGTTTTATCATTAAGCTTCCACATAATCATCACTTATTTTATCAAGCCATTATGTTGTGATTATTCTTTAATCATGAAATTTGTAACTCTTCGAAAGTGGGACTAACCTTATAAACAGTACCAAAACCACCTTGACCAAGTTTTTGGACGGGAGAGAAGTTGTTCGTAGCTGCAATTATCGTTCTCAGATGGAAAAATTGCAATTCGGGATGTCTCCTAGTTTCTTCAGTCTCAACTGCTAACAATAAAAGAAATCATTGTTTGCATTTTCTTCTCACTGTTCTACTTTCATTGACAAACGATATAGAAATATAAGTTTTACATCGAGCTCGCGCATATGGATTCTATCTAATTGCAGTGCTTCGATGTGATTTACAAACTGCACAAGCATTACAAGTGGAGTGCTTTTATTTGATGAAACTGTTCGAGAATTCAAAATTGCTGACTACTTTTTACCTTTCGTCTTCCTCTTTTTCTTAATCCTCCAACAGGCCAACGCAATGATCAGTACCAATGCTAGAAGAACAGACAACATCAGAATAGCCAGCATACCCCTCCTTTTATGAAAACCTTTCGAGTTTCTGGAATTTTCAGCTACACATAAGAGTGGGATAAAGGATTAAAAACATAACAAAACCGGTAGTACAGTAAGTTCCGCAAATTCCAAAAATTTATAATGCAACTTTTCCATGGCAAGAAGTGGTACCTAATTCGATTTTGTCCACACGTACATGTAGATCTCGCCCTGCCTGTGTGTACACTAAAATGTCCAGCAACTCACCGTACCATGTCAAGCAATCACTGCGCCCTTCAGATTCTATGACCATATATGCGGTGCAAGAACAATCGCTTAAACACACCTGCTCACACTCTTTGACACTAATACCTTTTTCCAGCCGTGCTGCTTTCGTTGTGTCTGGATCTTTAACTCGTGCCACTTTCATGAAACCTTCTCCGTTCCTACACTTTGATACTGCAACTCGTTTACTCACACACCCGTCCATACCATCTCTCATCTTCCAATCATTGACAGACTTCGGTTCATACCCAGGCAGGCACTCACACTCAAACGAATTGATATTGTCAGGACTACATTTGCTGTTGGCACCGCACTCTTCATACTGGTCACACTGATATTTTGGCGCAGACCATAGTTCCTTCCATTCTCTATCTGCATTGTTCCACCTGAGGATTTGCAGCGACCCAGAATCCTTCAACACCGCCCTTGTTGGAGTGCTATCTTTTTGAACAAAGCTATACATTTCGCCCTGATTATTGACAATACTACGCGTGTTCGCTGGATCAGATCGCCAATGCCGAGTCAAACCTCTATAAAAAGTAAAAAACTCGGGGGTGGCAGTCTGATTGGAATAGAGCCTAGTGGTGTATTCCCCAGTTCCAGGGTCATCTTGTGACTTCCAAGATGTTAAGCTCCATTCTATCCCCAATTTCCAATTCACGCCTAGTTTCATACCCGGAAGGAGAGTATCTGTAGGATAATCAAAACTCTGCCACATAAAATTTTTGCTTTTATTATCCCGGAAAAGAACTAAATTTCCAGAATCTAAAAGCTGAGCCCAGCAACTAGTGCTCGCAGTTTGAACCGTCACATTTGTAGACCACACAGGAATGTTCTGCATATTGTTAGAATAAAGAAGCAGTCTCCCATACCTGTCTATAGTAAGGACACCGGAGGTATCATTGATGGGGTCGTTTCTGTTTGCTACCCAAACCACTACCTTTTGATCTGTTTGAACATACCAAATTCCGACATACCTGGAGCTGGTGTTTCTGGGGCTGAAGAACCCTAATGCGAAGATGTTTTCTTTGGACACCAGAAGATCACCATCCTTTACATGTTGGTCCATTTCTATGTTGTCAATGGATGTGCAAAATGGGAAGAGGAGGGACACAACAAGCAAAGCTTTCAGTAACATTTTCTTGGCAGATGCATGTATCAAACCCTTGGCACAATCACAGCAACAGCGAGGGCAATAGAGAATTAGACGATCAGAGGCCCAAGCCATCAGACTACCAAAGAATCCTACCCTACTTATCTCAAAACGAACTTGACCGCACTTGTTATTCTGTGTACATTAATGATAGTGTTGACAGCTGCCCTACTTCTTTGAATTTTACCCAATATGTGCTACTTTTCGTCAATCGGTATTGGGAAGACGAAAACCACATTTCTAGTCAGCATCCTGTGATACACTCAAGTCTTGTTGAATTGTCTTGGATGATATAACACGCTTGGATTCCAATATCTCCATATATTAAGGTAGGTATGTGTTGACCGACATTTGAGGATGATGAATAATATTTGGCTACTCAAAGATGAGTAGGAACTCCTACTTAAAATTCTTAGTGTTTTAATCATGAAGTTTTGTGCTTATGATGAGAATCGTTCATACTATGAATCACACTGTAAAAATCATCTCTGCAAAAAATAAATTAAAACTAAGATCGTTTAATCAATCTATTGTAGCAAATACATATACGGTTCATAATGCTTTTACCAACACCGTTCATTTGTTTTTAAATTGTTTGATAACTAAACGACCTTAGTTTTAATTGATTTTTCGCAGAGACAATCTTTATATGGTGATTTATAATATGAACGGTTTTGATTATAAACATGAAGTTCTATAAATTGACAATGAACAATTTTAAGAAATTTTGAGTAGAAATTCCTACTTATCTTTAAGTAGTCAAGTATTGTTCATAGCAACAGCGACAATAGAGAATTAGACGATCAGAGTCCCAAGCCATCGGACTACCAAAGAATCCTACCCTCCCTTATCTCAAAACGAACTTGACCACACTCGTTTTCCTGTGTACATTAATGATAGTGTTGACAGTTGTCCTGCTTCTTTGACTTCTACCCAATATGTGTTACTTTTTCGTCAATCGGTATTTGGAAGACGAAAACCACATTTCTAGTCAGCATTCTGGGGTCCACTCAAGTCTTGTTGAATTGTCTTGGATGATGTGATACGCCCTGATCCTTATATCCTCATATATTAAGATAGGTATGTGTTGATCGACATTCGAGAGTGATGAATAATACTTGGCTACTCAAAGATAAATAGGAACTCCTACTCAAAATTCTTAATGTTTTAATCACGAAACTTTGTGCTTATGATCAGAACCGTTCATACTATGAATCACACTGTAAAGATCATCTCTGCAAAAAATAAATTCAAACTAGATCGTTTAATCAATCTATTGTAGCAAATACATATACGATTCATAATGCTTTTATCAATACCGTTCATTTGTTTTTAAATTATTTGATGACTAAACAACCTTAGTTTTAATTGATTTTTTTGCAGAGACGATCTTTATATGGTGATTTATAATATGAACGGTTCTAATTATAAACACGAAGTTCTATAAATTGACAACGAATAATTTTAAAAAAAATTTGAGTAAGAGTTCTTACTTATCTTTAAGTAGCCAAGTATTGTCCACAACAATAGCGAGGGCAATAGGGAATTAGACGATCAGAGGCCCAAGCCATCAGACTACCAAAGAATCCTACCCTCCCTTATCTCAAAACAAACTTGACCGCACTCGTTTTTCTGTGTACATTAATGATAGTGTTGACAGTTGTCCTGCTTCTTTGAATTTTACCCAATATGTGCTACTTTTCGTCAATCGATATTTGGAAGACGAAAACCACATTTCTAGTCAGCATTCTGGGATCCACTCAAGTCTTGTTGAATTGTCTTGGATGATGTGACACGTTCCGATCCTTATATTCTTATATATTAAGATAGGTATGTGTTGAACGACATCCGAGGGTGATGAATAATATTTGGCTACTCAAAGATAAGTAAGAACTCCTAGTCAAAATTCTTAGTGTTTTAATCATGAAGCTTTGTGCTTATGATCATAACCATTCATACTATGAATCATAATGTAAAGATCATCTCTGTAAAAAATAAATTAAAACTAAGATCATTTATTCAATCTGTTGTAGCAAACACATATACGGTTCATAATGTTTTTATCAATACCATTCATTTGTTTTTAAATTGTTTGATGACTAAACGACCTTAGTTTTAATTGACTTTTCGCAGAGACGATCTTTATATGTTGATTTATAATACGAGCGGTTCTGATTATAAACACGAAGTTCTATAAATTGACAACGAATAATTTAAAAAAAATTGAGTAAGAGTTCTTACTTATGTTTAAGTAGTCAAATATTGTTCACAACAATAGCAAGGGCAATAGAGAATTAGACGATCAGAGGCCCAAGTCATCAGACTACCAAACAATCCTACCCTCCCTTATCTCAAAATGAACTTGATCACACTCGTTTTTTTATGTACATTAATGATAGTGTTGACGGTTGTCCTGCTTCCTTGAATTTTACCCAATATGTGCTACTTTTCGTCAATCGGTATTTGGAAGGCGAAAACCACATTTCTAGTCAGCATTCTGGGATCCACTCAAGTCTTGTTGAATTGTCTTGGATGATATGACACGCTCCGATCTTGATATCCCCCTATATTAGGATATGTATGCGCTGGCTGACACTCGAGGATGATGAAGCCATTTTAAACATGCATACAAGTTATAACGATAGAACGAACGTAAATAAAATATGTAAATTTGAATATAATGAAGTATGCAATTGCAAGAACGAGTTCAGAGCATACAACTAACCAAGAAGACTCGAAGATACCGATGTGAAGGTGCCATGACGCAAGGATCGTATGCCTCGATTCTAAATCCTGAAGGGGGCTAATAAGCACATATTTTATTACTTATTTTACCCTGAAAGTTACATTTTATGATGACATGTTGGATTTAAACGAGAGGAATTATGACACGCCCCGATCCCGATGTCCCCAGGACATCGAGATGGTCACGTGTTGGCCGACACTCAAGGGTGACGAAAGCCATTTATTGAAAACATGAGAACTAAAAGGACCCCCAACACCACCACGATCACCCTCACTCTCCCTTATCTCTCTTTCTCGACAACTTTCTCCGTTCCTCTCCGATGCACCCCCACACACACATACCCCACTCGCACACCCAAAAGGACCCCAACACCACCACGATCACCTTCACTTATTGTACTCTCTCTCTCCCCGTCTCTGTGAAGTGCGGAGACCACAGGTTGCTTAACACGCTCATTCGTCGGAGACGTCCCATTTTTTTACTAGATAAGGCTCAGTTTCCCTCTGAACCTTAACTCTTCCCTTTGTCTTGGTTGTTTTAAAGAAATATGTATGTTTTGGGGACGTTTGTGACAGAGAACCCTCAGGGAAGGACACTCCCCAGTTTTTCGGCGAAACCTGAAGTTTGCAAGCAGTTTTCCGATAGCTTTGCAGCCACGTCTGGCCCGTGACCCCCTTAAACCCAAACCCAAAACCCTAGTCTAACTAGGCATTTAGGCCGTGCACCTAGGCCCACGCCCGTCACTAATCTAGCCCTAAAACTTGTTTTTAAATTTGAAACCCTTAACCCATTAACCCCTTAAAGCCCAACCCTTTTAAAAGCCTAACCCAAACCCTTTTAACCTAGGGCCTTCGGCCCACTAAACCCTTTAACGTTTCAAACCCTAAACCCTAACTGGCCCAAACCCTTTTTATGGGGAATATTCCGTTAGGAAATATTTTCTGAAATATTCTTTTTATTGACTTTTTCGAAATTTAGCCGGGACCCTTGTTAGGGTAATTCGATGTCCTGAATCCATTTCTGACGTCCGTTTTCTCAAATTCAATTGTTATAATATAGTTTTATTAATTGGACCTTTTATGTGCTTAGGTGCATTTATTGTGGCGTTTCTGTCTTCGCTAGTTTGCACGGCTCTTCGGCGGTGAAGTATCTGTGAGTGGACCCCTTCTAAAATGCATGTTTTAATAGTAGAAATGCATATATGAAAAACATGATTTAATGATTACGTTTTGTTGAACGTTTATGAGAAATTGATTATCATGTTATACTGAGCTTATTTTGGAATACCATATTTTCTATCAAACCCATGTTCTTGTAGAATATCTGATTGATGACTTTATACTATGAAGTTGCTTTTGAGATATATGTACCTATATTTGGAAAGATTATGTTCAATGGTTTTGTGCGTATCTAGTGGTCACTATATATATGCCTTCGGGTGGGTGCTGTAAGAGCTTTCGTGCGATGATACTTATATATGCCTTCCGGTGGGTGTTGTAGGAGCCTGCGGGCGATTGACATTTGTGAAGGAAATGTTCTGAAGGAAGAGTTCTATGTTCTACCTTCAGGCGATTATGGTACCACTAGCTAGCACACTATATACGAGATATGTTTTATGAGGTGTTTTATGGCATGCTAGCGTTTTCAGAAAACCTATCACATATTATTATGCTATTAGTTTTCATAAAACCTTGGAGGTTAGTATGTTGATAACTGTTTTATTATATATATATATATATATATATATATATATATATATCAACTTGGTCCACTCATGTTTGTTTTGCACCATCTTCAAGACTTAGAATCGGGGCATACAATCCCAGCGTCAAGGCACTTCCGCATTGGCATCTTTGAGTCCCCCTGGTGTAGGACCCATCCTTTGTTTCATTCAATTTTATATTATTCTTTTTAGCGTTCTAGTTAGTTGTATGCTCTGAACATGTTCCTCTTTGCATATTAATTATATTTAAATTTCTCTTATCTTATTCATATTTTAGTTCTCATGTTTTCAATAAATGACTTTCGTCATCCTCGAGTGTCGGCCAGCACGTGACCATCTCAATGTCCTGAGGACATTGGGATCGGGGCGTGTCAAATTATATGACTTTGAGTTTTTATAGTTATACTAATGAATAGGATCAATATCATATTAATTTCTTAGTTGTAATATAATCATGTGGTATGGTAAATGCATATGACCATGATTGAAGTGTGGACTATGGATTTACGATTTAGAAAATAAATGTGGTTTAAATTTGTTTTACTTCAATCTCTTTGCAGGTTACTCATTGGAATAAAATTGGAGGATGTCCATTTGGAAAATACAATTACCGTTTCAAATCAAGTAGAGAATTGAAAAGGGCAATATGAAGGTTATGGTTGTGGTTTTAAACCTTCGTCCAGTTACGGAGAATAAAAGAAGGAAGTTAAGGGGAAAGGCAAAAGAAAACAAAAAGAATAGGTGGAGTTCAATTGGCATTAAGTTGGAGATAATTGGGGCCGCTCATTATGGAAGAAATGAATGAAAGAGGGAAGAAGAGAAGGAAGAATAAGACAAGCAGAAGAAAGAGAAAAAGAAGAGCAATTAAAGGGAGGCAAACTAATCATCATTCAACAAGGAAAAAAAGAAAAGGAGAAAAAGGTTGCGGTAGGTAGAGATCAAGGGGAAGAAGGTAGCGGCAAAGCAAGAGATTTTCAAGCTTTTCTCAACTTATTTTTCTTTTAATTTTATGAATTCAATAATATTTCCGATTATGTTCTGGAACTAATTTCTTTTCGCTAGGGCTACGATGTAGCCTAACTATGAATTCTTAATTTCTCAGTTTAATTATTTATGAAGTTTCATTCACTTTGAATATCATTTTGTTGTGCTTGTGAGCTTGATTTTAATCTTGGTGATTGGCCACCACTTTGGTTTGAGTTGAGTGCATGTGATGCGAGTTAACACAGATGCCATGTTGTTCATTCGGTTTTAGTGTCTTGTAAATGGTACCATGAATTCCTTGATGTAGATGCCATACACTAGGTTTCATGCGGTCTCTTAAGTAGCTCCCAAATCGTTAATGAACTTGTGTGTGTTTAGTAATCTAGATGCCATAGATTGTTAGCACATATGAATATACATAGTAATCTAGATGCCATAGATTGTTAGCACATATGAGTATACATAGTAATCTAGATGCCATGAATTAGAGGAACTAGACCATCAATTTGGATGATTACTCATTAATAATTAACCGTAGGAATTGAGTTGGATTGGTTGTGGTGAATCAGATGCTCTAGTGTCTTTCGCAATTGATTTATAATTTGATTTCTTTGTTGTTCTTGTCATTTATTTAAGCTCATTTGATTTTTGTTTACGTTTACAATTTCAAAGTTCTTTCTTAAATCATAAATTTTTCCATTTCAATTCAAGTGCAATACAAATTAAGTTAGATAATTAGAATTATTTCAATCTTAGTTGGAACGATCTTGTGCTTGCCTACTATACTACTTCACGATTCGTACACTTGCGAGCATTAAAGTTTAGACTTAATTGGGTTGATTTTGGTTAATCTAATTTTGGAAACAGGGGCGCAAAACAAAGGGTGAGTGGACCAAAGTTTATAATACTAATACTAATAATAAGAAAACTGTTTTCTTTCTGAACATACTAACCCCCTGTTTTGAAAACACATATATAGTACAACATAGTAGGTTTTCTAAAAACTCTAGCATACCATAAATATTCATAGCAATAAAATCATTCATCTCTAAAAGTGGTATCGAAACACCCGAAGGCAAAACCCAAGAATCTCATAAATCAAAACAACGGTAGTCGCCGGAAGGCAAATCCGTAAAACATCCATAATCACATCAATGATGTACTCAACTAGGGGTATCATAGTCGCCTGAAAGCATAACCATCACCTGAAGGTGAAGTTGTACAACACTGGATTACGCTAGTGAAGAAATATGGTAAGTCCATCACCCAAAGATGAAGTTGTACGACTCTGGGTTATGCTAGAGAAGAAACATATACATATACATGTACATAACACACCAACACTAGACGTGGCTAGTAAAGCTGTCCAACACTGGTTTCACCAGTGAAGCTTAGAGTATGTCATAAATATCCTCAACTATGTCATATGGCCATAGACGTCTACATACTCGTGTTGTGTGTATGTGTTGTATGATAACCCACTAGATAAGCACAGAAAACGTATCTCAAAATCTCATATCAAATCACCGGAGCTCAAAAGCTCAAAGCATCAATTCATAAGCCATAATAAATCATATTCGTAAATCCGTAATAAACCATATGCGTAAATCCAATAATTCATAACGTTTCGTAAAACATAATTTAATAAATCATAAATAATGCATAAAACGTAAAATCATTAAATCATGCTTTTCGTGAATGCAAGCCTAGCGTTTTATAAAAAAAATATGCAATTTAAGAAGGGGTCTACTCACAGATATTCCATTGCTAAGGAGCTGCTTGAACTAGAGAGGACGGGATCACTTCCAACCGATGCACCTAAACACAAATAGGGACCATTTAATAAAACTCTATTAAAACGATCAAATTTGGGAAAACAAACATCGGATTCGGATTCGGATTCGGCACGTCGAAAAATGCAATGTTTTGGCATGTCACGATACGAGGATTAGCGTGTCAAGGCAAGTAATGACATGAATTTTTATTTGCATATGTTCTTACCGGTAAGAACACGTTCAATATATGAGCTGAATATGGACACAACTTCTTACCGGTAAGAACATGTGCATTATCTAACCCTTTCGGAACGAGCTTCAAATAGCCTGCATCATTAACAACTAACGAGCTTTAAATGCAGTTATTGTTAAGTCGTTAATAGAACCTGACCCATTCGGAATTAATGGATCCGCATGATCATCGCAGGAACTCTTTCTGAAGACAAATGCAGGCTGTTTAGGAGATGGAGGAGATGTTTCACCACACTCAACAAAAAAAGGTTGACATGGTTGGTCCGTCCTTCAAATCTTCTTCCACGCATAAGAAGCCAACTTGAATGCGTTGCATTACTCATCCGACTAAAAAGGACTCTACCGATGAATCCACAATTTATAATGCTCTGTCTTCTCTCCAGAGCTACCAAACCTGCAGTTTAACGGTGTCATTTTTAAAGAGAGGATGGATAAGTAGAAAGGGTAGATTTTTAGCAGAACTTGTGTCACTTACATGTCCTATCAAGTTTATGGAATGATCACCCTGATAAACACCGTTGTTTTTCTTGCCACTTACAATCTCAAATAATATGATCCCCAAACTAAAGACATCCGATTTCGTTGAAAATCTCCCAAACATTGTGTACTCTGTGACATATCCACTGCATATGAACAAAAGAAAATGTCAAAGCTCAAAAATAGTACAAGGGATGTGAAAAAGTGAATATATGGTGATTTATTTCATCAATGTGCGAATGCTAGTATGTTTCTTACTATGTTCCAACATCTCTGTTGGTCTTATGCTGCGGTTGATCCCCATTGAAAATTCTTGCCATACCGAAATCTGAAATTTTTGGGTTCATCTCAGCATCTGGAATAACATTGCTGGTTTTAGATCCCTGATCCCTATGAATAATTCTAAGTCTTGAGTCCTGATGAAGATACAGAATTCCACAAGCAACCCCATGGATGATTCCAATGTGTTTTTTCCAATCCAACAAGGACCTTTTTCTGTGATCTGCATCGACAGGTTTGGTTTTTGTGTAATCATAAACTTCAAATCTATGCTTCATACTTTTAGACATACCAAAAAGAAATGCGTCCAAGCTCTTGTTCGGCAAGTGTTCGAGGCTAACACCCTTTCTTCCCCCGTTATCGAACTGCCTAAAATTTGGTTCATATCCTGGTAGGCAGTCACACGCAAACATATTAATATTGTCACGGCTACATCTGCTGTTAGCACCACACTGTCCATACTTATCACACGGGTTTTATGGCGGCGCCTAGACTTCCTCCCATTCATCACCATCATTCCATCTCATTTGTTGATATAAACCGTAATCCCTCAACACACTTCTTATTACTGATGTGTTGTCAGTAAGTTACAAGGATATAATACTTCTCTTCGCTATTGCTCACGTAATTAGGCCATGGCCCGGGATCAGATCTCCAATGCTTGGTTAAACCTTGTACAAACATACTGTCGAATGGCGGTCTGGTTTGACGAAAGCCGAAAACTGTAGTCCCCATTTGAAGGGTAATCTTCTGATTTCCAACATGTTAAGATCCATTCCAACCTTTTTTTCCAATTCAATCCAACTTTCATTCCTGGAAGTAAAGTGTCAGTTGGAGAAATTTTTTATTGTGATGGGCACACGGGTGATACATGTTTTTATGTAAGTGATGGAAAATTTTATTTTTTAAGTTATTAATTTTTTAACACACATATCCATTCATTGTATAGTAACACGTGATATACTGCCTCGTGTGCCGATCATACTGAAAAATCTCTCCAAAAGCTGAGCCACAGAAGTGCTTCTGGTTTGAACGGACGAAGGCCTGATTTAGTACTGAGGTGATTCTGAAAAAAAAAACTGGTACAAAAAAAAGCTGGGAGTTATTTTTGTATTTGGTAAACATTCAGCTTCAGCTTTTTTTCACAGTTTTAGGTGAAAAAAAGCCAAAAACAAGAAGCTGCAAAACCCAGCTTTGAAAAACCGGTTTTTTTTCACATCTGTTTTACATAAAAGTTTACTAAACACTATAATACTGTTTTTTTTTTCAAAAGCACTTTTACAAAAAAGTTTACCAAACACTCTGCTTCTTTATTTTATAGCTGCTTATTCTCACAGCACAGCAGAAACAGCTTTTTTTCAAAGCACAGAAATACTAAACCAGTACAAAATAGAAATGTCCTGAAGAGCATAAAGAACTAAAGAAAGTTGATTGCAACCAGACTGTCTTTATTTTTCCCAATGGAGCTATAAACCTCTTGCATTTGGCTGACTTTTCAGAAGAAGAAGAAGAAAAGAAGAAAAAACTATCCACGAGGCTTGTGATACACAACCAATTTTGTCTACTAAATTCTCCCATTTTTACTCCGTTGAAATTATGAATTCAATCCAAATAAATTAGAAATTAGTCCTCTATAAATGGCCACTAAAGTCTTACTCAAATGACTAAAATTGTATTGCTGCTAAAGTAATTAAAGAGAACTTTAACGAAAAACTCCAGGTACTGTTCACTTTAACGAAAAATTACATTTTTACACTAAAAAGTCAATCATGGTACTTTTCACTTTACCCTTTATTTTGTCTTTATTGTTAAAACTCAAAGTTTTCAAACCATTTTCATTAATTTTCCTTTAATTAAATCCTAATTTGATGTAAACCGTCGTACTTTAGACTAATCTATGGACTTCAAACTTCAAACTTGATGGACTATGTTGTCATCTTGTGCAAAATGTATATGTAAAAATGCCTGAACAAGTTAAAAGCTCAACAATTTTGACTACTATTCCATCTACTACTCAAGAAATATTACATGGTCTTCAAAAAATTGCAAAAGTTCATTGTATTCTACAGAGAAACATGGGTACGTCAATTACCCATGACAATTAAATGTGTCTGCTCAGTTACATTCAAATTCGAATTCACTTCATCGTATGCTACAGCGATTGAGAATATCGCATTGTAAAACAAAATATGGCTCTCTTAATAAGTTATTTTTGCATACGTATCAAATTGCAATTTGAACAAACCTTGACGCATCGGAAATGTTACTCCTTTGTAATCGGAAGGTTGCGAGTTCAAGTCATGGAAACAGCCTCTTTGCAAAGTTAAGATAAAGTTACGTGCAATAAACATTATCTCTGATCCTCGCAAGGCGAGAAAAGGTTGCCCTTTTTATATCAATTTGCAATTTCAAAGTAAATACGAAACTTACGAAAAATGAGCTAAGAGTGTTGATTTATAATATAATTAAATAAATTAATCAAACTTTGGATGCCACCCTATTACTATCAGCAGTGACTGAAAGCCATTAAAACAAATATTTAAGCCATAATATTTCTTTTAATATGACTGGTTGGACTTTGACAAGCCTCCTAATTATTAGGAAATTTGGACTTTGGGACACGTTTTACATGAGATTTGATTTGTAACATTGATTACATAAATACTTTTATGCATACTGCTTTCCCTCGATCTATACCATAATTTATTCTCGTCAGACGATTGCTAACAGTCAGCCCGGTGCTACATCATAAGCACGTTGGGTATGTAGATCATTGTAACCGTATACATATACGGGTACGTAGGCGGTTGGGAAGTCACTGAATCGGAGATAGAAGATGGCGAAAAGGACTCAGCGGTGTGAGAAGACGGTAGCTAGGAAGAAAGGTCCATGGAGTCCTGAAGAGGATCAAAAGTTGGTAGTTTACATTCAGAGATATGGAATTTGGAATTGGAGTCAGATGCCTAAACCAGCTGGTAGGAAGCAAATTTGAAGTTTCTTTTTCTTTCTAGTCTATATTACGCGTATTTGAGCAAAATTTTCATCGATCATTTGGGTACTCAGCTCGTTTGAGATTGCTTTTGGAAGGGTACAAAGCGCTTTCAGACAATCACAAGCGTTTTTAACGAATGACCTTTCTTCTTCTGCATTTGCTTTAGGTCTGGCTAGATCCGGGAAGAGTTGTAGACTTCGTTGGGTGAATTACTTAAGGCCGGATATTAAGCGTGGGAACTTCAGCAAAGACGAAGAGGAAACCATACTCGAGTTGCATCAAGCAATAGGAAACCGGTAAGGACTTAAATCTAACCAACATGAAGGAAAACATAATGGTTACCAAACGGGCCTTAAGCATAAATTCATAGTTTAAAAAAGACTAGAAATCAATGTTATAATTAACTTCTGCAGCTTCATAATAAACTGACAAGTTTCCTAAAAGATTTTCTGTTTCGTTCTCTTTGTAGATGGTCTGCTATTGCAGCAAGACTTCCTGGAAGAACAGATAATGAGATTAAGAATCACTGGAACACCCACCTGAAGAAACGCTTCAAGGCGGCAATTGAATCAGTACACGAAGAAGCAAAAGGATTCGGAGACAAAGAAGCCAGCAAGAACAAGTTATCTGAAACTGAACAGCTGTTTCTTGTTGATGAAGCTACAAGGGCATCATCATCAAAGATGGAGACAACTTCTTCAACTTCAGCTTCATCAAGATTATTCTGTCCCGTTTGGGAATTCGATGATCGAAAAGGCCAGATTGCAGAGCAAAGCATTTGTGCATCTGGTGTCACATTTGGTGACCTTCAAAGTTTGGATTCTCAGGTGTGGCAGCAAGAGCCTATATTTCCATGTGATTCCTACATTAATCATGCCACCAGTGATGACTGGGTCAGTTTAATCAATAAAACAGGATAAATTAGATTAATTAGGAGTGTTTAAACTTTGAATTAATGAGAATTGTAATGTCTTTGGCATTTGGATGCATCAGTATTACTGTCAACCATTTTTTCTTCTACTCTGTATATGTGCATGAATAAAAGATAAATCATCATCAAGTTCGAATCGCTCTTTCTGTAGTTTAAATTAGATTAATTAGAATATTGCTTAAGAACAAGATACATTACAAACTTCAGTTTGTGTTAATGTAGCCCAGCAAGCAACAGGACAAAAAAAAAGAGCAAAAATCATTAGAATTTGCTTTCATTGAGAGTTGAACTCAAGACCTCCCGCTTACTAAACGGGTGCTCTAACCAACTGAGCTATGAAAGCGTTGTCGGTTAATAGGCACGGGAGTTAGGTATTTGATACAAAGCAAGTCGTCAAATATAACCACTGCCTTCTTTGAAGCAGAAGATTTCACTGTATGTTAAATCCCTTAAAGATTACGAGTCATGTGACACTCTACTGCCGGATCACTTGCTCTTCAACCTTCCTCCCAGTCTATGCCATCTGCGTCCTCCTCCGCTGTAGCATCGGCTTCGACATCACCTGTGTAGATAATTATGTATGAAGAACACAAGGTCTCTGATACACCATACATGTTCCTCTGATACACCATCTGGAGCTGCTGCAGTACTGCCACTGCCATCCATCTTCACCCCCATGTTTTGAAGGACGTCATCTCGAGAAGCGAGCTTGTCAATCTCAGGCAAAGTACCCCATCACACCTTTCACAGTGGAAGTAGCCATCTTCCAATTTATCTTTCAGTCTCAAACAATCTATATTTGACATGACCACTATGAGAAACTAGATTATGCACAAGGATCACTTAGTTACAAATAAATACACAAGGTCTCTGATACACCATACATGTTCCTCTGATACACCATCTGGAGCTGCTGCAGTACTGCCACTGCCATCCATCTTCACCCCCATGTTTTGAAGGACGTCATCTCGAGAAGCGAGCTTGTCAATCTCAGGCAAAGTACCCCATCACACCTTTCACAGTGGAAGTAGCCATCTTCCAATTTATCTTTCAGTCTCAAACAATCTATATTTGACATGACCACTATGAGAAACTAGATTATGCACAAGGATCACTTAGTTACAAATAAATAAGCCGCATTGTTACTATACTGATTGGACACACACTTCAGAGTTCAGACCAGAAACGATGAAAAATGAAAATAAAAAAAAATTATTTTGCTTTCATTGAGAGTTGAACTCAAGACCTCCCGCTTACTAAACGGGTGCTCTAACCAACTGAGCTATGAAAGCTTCGTTGATACATTTCTGTTCGTCCACTATTTGTGGTACAATTCTGGGCTGGTCAGACCAGCTGGATTGAACACTAACAACAACAGTCCTACAAGAATGTCAGCAAATCCGACGAAAACATGACCTTTCTCTTATCTGGGATCATCACTGGAATCCCACCATTCCCAAAAAATCGAATTGCATTTTTCAATACAAAGCAAGCTATTTTACTAAAAGCAAAAAGCCTGGCTTTCAAGGATTTTGCTGGTTCTCTATACCAACAACAGGCAACAGTTTTCGTTCCTTGTGTTTTCCGACGTTTCCTGCAAATGGGGCCCCGAAAGGAAGAACCTTTTTGCACAGTAATGGCGGATGTGAGATGGGTTCGTGTACCCACCTCCTTTCCATTAGAGGAATCAGCAGAGAGAGAGAAAGATTGTGTTTGGATGCAGACACAACTGCAGAATGTTTTCGCCGTGGCAATGGCATCCAATTCTCAAAGGGTTTGAAGCAAGGCGGATTACTTTCAATGAATTGTCATTATTTATTTTCAAAAGAAGAAAAGAGAAAGCAAGGCTGTGAAAGTGTTAAATTACAGAATATAATCCTTCCTTCTTTTGTTGGAGTTCTCGCTATTATTCCTTTCTTGCGGGATTTCTCTCTTTTCAATTCCTGTTTTCTTATTCTTTTCCTTTCTAACAAGTCTGGATTTTGTAGTTAATCTTAATTAATTTCTGTTTTCTTAAGGTTTGACATTAGTTAGGTGACAATTACCCTTGAAAATCTTCCACCAGAAAAAACTTGATTCTGATTTTTTAATTTTACTTTGACAGCTCTACTGGGCTACCACGTTGCTTCCCCAGCTTGTTTTGAGTGTTTCTTTTCTCCTGCTGGGCTGCTACTGCTAGTATTATTTAAGGCTTCAATGGAGTGAGTATCAAGCAAGACGCTTCAGTTGATTCCTAGTAGTTAGCATGGCTGAGAAGTGAGTAGTATCATATCAGTAGTAGTAGACCAACAGGAAAACTAAGCAGACTTTCCGCTTCGAGTCCACGGAAAATCCTCCAGGTTTTTCTCTATTCTTGTTTATCTTCAATTTCGGCTTGTTGTTTGTGTTGGTTCACCGGCTGTTAATTTGGATTTTGCTGTCTTTGTTGCCAAATCGCAGTATTGTTGGGTGTAGTTAATGACAACTTGAACACATTACATATTAGGCTGATATACTTTCTACTGCAAACACCTTGTCATGCATGTTGGTCTCTTACTGTATAATGTGGCACGTGAGGGGTTATATCTTGGTTTCGCCTGCTCATTGATAACTTGATTGTTTTTAGATAATAGTAGTCCTATCGAAACCAAGGAACTGGAACATAGGCTGCCTGCTACCACACCAAAATAGCTGAAATTAATATCCATAACTGAAAATCTTATATAAGCTTGTGTATGAATGCATTTCAGTTCCATTTTTGCTTGTTATAACTTATAATTGGAGGAGTTGCTAAGTGTCCGAAACACCCCCGTGTGCATATTCTTTTTCAGATCACCCCGTTTTCGGATGTGTCAAAGATTTTCTTCACTAAGATTGACCTTATTTCTTATGGTCATAGTTGATGGATTATTGCGTGAGATGTAATATTTGTTTGATGAGTCAATGTCTATATAGTAATATATGAGGTGGACAATTTCATATTTTTTCCTTTTGCTTAATTAATTTTGCAGAAGCTTTGAAATTGCTCATTTTCAGTGGCCTGCAAAAAAAAGGGAGCAAGTTGAAGAAAGCTAGCTGGGATATGACTTCCTCCATCAATCCTATTCCTATCTCCGTCAGGAAGCTATGGGAAGGGTGGAATCTACGGGGCTTTATCATCTTAAGCCTAACATTGCAGACCATGTTAATTCTTTGTGCACCCTTCAGAAAGTGAACACCCAACTTGTTTTTAATCTTCCTGGTCTGGTCATCTTACTTGCTCGCTGACTGGGCTGCTAGCTTTGCAGTCGGGTTAATCTCAAACAGCCAAGGTGACGCTAAAGGTTCGGGAGATAACAACGAGGATCTCTTGGCATTTTGGGCTCCATTTCTTCTGTTACACCTTGGAGGTCCGGACACCATTACTGCATTTGCTCTTGAAGATAACACGCTGTGGCTAAGGCATTTTCTTGGCCTTGTATTCCAAGTTATAGCTGCAGTGTATGTCTTCATTCAATCGTTTCCCACCAACAAGCTCTGGCCCCCTACACTCCTCCTGTTTCTTGCAGGAACCATTAAGTATGCTGAGCGCACACGTGCCTTGTATCGTGCAAGCTTGGATAATTTCAAGGAATCCTTGATTAAAAAGCCTGATCCTGGACCAAATTATGCAAAGCTAATGGAGGAGTACTCTTCAAAAAAAGATGCCAAACTTCCAACTCGTATAGAACTCACAGCAGAACGAAGCAAAGAATCCAGGAAAGTAACATATGTTGCAGAACAAGGTGATATGGAGGATAATTTTGCAGTGGTGCGCCATGCTTATCACTTCTATGAAATCTTCAGGGGTCTTATTGTGGATCTCATTTTTAGTTTCCATGAAGGCTTCGAGAGTCGTGCATTTTTCCATGGCAGATCCGCAGAAGAAACTTTTGGATTGATTGCAATTGAGCTCAACTTTATGTATGAAGCTCTCTTCACCAAGGCTGTTGTGGTGCATTCTAAGCTAGGATGCCTTTTCCGGGCTATATCCTTCACTGCGGTTTTCATAGCCCTTGTTTTCTTCTATAAACTAGAGAAAAAGGCTTTCCACAAGGTCGATGTTGGAATCACCTATACCCTGCTTTATGGTGCCCTATGCCTGGATTCAATAGCCATTTTCTTGGTTATTTTCTCTGAGTGGACTGTCACTGCTATGCACAAGTCTTGGCAAAAATCTTGGGTTGCCAAGATACTTGGAAAGTACCTCAATTTGAAGAAACCAAGGTGGTCTACAGAGTCAACAACTTGCTTGGAGTGGTGTAGACAAATTCTATTTCGAAGGTGGTGCGAATCCATCTCTTCATTCAACTTCATTCACTACTCCCTCAAGGAGCATCGGAAACTGTCCTCTAACATTTTTGACTACTTTGGCATTGGTTACATTGCAATCATCGACCTCTTTGGCCTCAAGGATCTACGAGATAAGATGAAATATCGGACAAGTAGGCCACTGACTAAAGGGTTATGGGAATTCATTTTTAAAGAGTTGAAAGCTAAATCTGTGCTCGCGGATGATCCCGAAACTGCCAAGAGAATATCTACAGCCAGAGGTGATTGGATTCTCCAGGATAGTGAGTGGAATGACGCCCAACATGCTACCTTGCTGTCTTACGTGGTTGATGTTGATTATGACCAGAGCATCCTACTGTGGCACATTGCCACTGAATTATGCTATAACTGTGAGGAGAAAGAAACTTCTCGCTCCGAATCCAGTAAGAATGAAACTTCTCGCCACGAATCCAGTAAGAATGAAACTTCTCGCCACGAATCCAGTAAGAATGAAACTTCTCGCCGCGAATCCAGTAAGAATGAACCTTCTCGCCGTGAAATCAGTAAGACCCTGTCGGATTATATGTTGTATCTCTTAGTTATGCAGCCTAGTTTGACGTCTTCTGTAGCAGGAATCGGACAAATAAGATTCCGGGACACATGCGCAGAAGCGAAGAAATTCTTTAGCAGAAGGGAGCTGAGGAAAGAAGGGGAACAGGCTGAAGAGCTAGTTGCCTGCAAGAGTATGTTGGAGGTAAACACAGATGTTAAACCTGCTGATGTCAAGGGGGATAGAAGTAAATCAGTGTTGTTTGATGCGTGTATTTTAGCGAAGGGGTTGATTAAGATGGAGGATAAGAAATGGGATCTGATGAGTCGAGTATGGGTGGAATTGCTCTCGTATGCCGCATGTCATTGCAGAGCGAAGGATCATGCGCAATTGCTGAGTAAAGGAGGAGAGCTTGTCACTTTTGTTTGGTTACTCATGGCTCATTTCGGCATAGGGGAGCAGTTCCAGATAAACGAGGGTCATGCTAGAGCAAAACTCATTGTCGGAAAGTAAACCGGATGAATTGAATAAACCTGGTAGAATTTCGGCATGAGACATCTGTTTGTTATTGTATCCTTGTTTCGTTTGTTGCAGCTGCTAGCTAGAGTATGATTCCATAACCAAATTATATGCTTATGTCTCAAAAGTGTAGTTTTATTGCATCGAGTCTGAATAGCTCATTCTGTAACTAGATACTCTTACTCTTACTTTGTAAGATATCAAAATGGTTAAATAAAGGAGAACTCTAATTCGCCACAACTTATATCCAAACAAGCGTTGAGCCTATCAATCTCAGCCCAAAATATCTAACAAGATCAGCTGGTCAGAATAATTTGCTCAACTCTTTGCAACTAAGTTTGAAATCTCCTTCATTTAAATCTAGAATGGTTTAGAATATCGCTTAATCAAATGCATAAGAAGTCGTTGTACATTTAGCCGCGTTGTTAACCAAAGAAAAAACAACAACATAAGAAGCCATTCTATGTTCATTCAACCCTCTTCAATTCCCAACCACATTGATGGGGAAGTTAATATGTTTGATTTGAATATTGAGTGCCAACGGTTGTATGATTGTGCCTGTTTTGTTAAATTGTGTGGGATTCACAAGCGGACTCTCTCTGTCCTACATGCCAAGCCTCATAGCTACTTTCCTATGTCGCTGTTTGAGCACAGACGATATATGGGCCAATGCCAATCAAATCGGACAAAGACGATACATAAATACTTCCAATCCGATGCTTTTTTACGCACAACCTTATTTATTATTATTAAATGAGTTTAAATTTTGAAATTTGGAACGGTAATAAATAAAGTGTTGAACTTCATCATTACTTGGAGAGATTTTTAGTATGTCGGGAACGTAGCTCGGTTCACCAAGTGTGATTAACATCGAGTCGATGAGAGATTTTTTAGTGACACTAATTATATATAATTATGTGTTTATCTCTCTAATTATGTAACTAGTCCATAAAGATTATACAACTAAGGATAGAACGGTTTTTCTCAAACTATATTTTTCTTGTGCGTCTAATCGGAAGATAGCTCAGGGCAATGATTACATTCGAGGCATAGAGACAACCAAACAAATCAGCACTGTTGAACATGATGAGAAAGCTTGAACATATTTTCACTGCAAAAAGTACCATTTAATCTACGCCTTTTGCTGTGTCTCTTCTCTGCTGCCATAGAAACAGAAGTATATGTCGTGGTGCTGGTGCTGTTGGCGGCGGTGCTGATGGTCTTCTCGCCTTCCGATCTAGTGAGGCGCCTTTCCAGAACGCTCACTGGGGTTCTTGGGCAGGACATAGTATCCAACCTTTCACTTATTACCATTTCTTGCGTAAAATTGAAGCATTTGAGCAAACTCTCCTGAAATAAAAATATAGTTAAAAACTTAAAATACTAATTAATCGTATCTTTGTTTAATTAAATTGGAAATCTGTAACGTTGATATTGTGCTTACTTTATTTACATTTTGGAAAGATGATAGGGAAACTTTTAAAAAAGGGAACTTCAATGGGAGCAGTTCATGGCACGCAGATAGGACAGCTGATGCTGCAATTATTGATGGCTTAAACCCTACAAATTTAATTTCTGCAATCAAATTCAAAACAAAAAAAGGTTATGAGTTATAATTAATAATCACGCATCAGTTTGGGCTAACGATTTTCACACTTCCTTTTTTTTTTTTAACTTGCACGCGAAGTGCAGAGTCTAAAAGAGGAGCGTTAAAATCACTAGCCTTAATCTATGAAGCGGAAGTACTTGAACAATTAACAAGTAGTACCAGTATGGGCATTGAAGATGATATCCGAAGCTCGATTTTTGAGAGCTTGTGTAAATGGCCGGTCGTTTAAGTCCAGCGAAGACAAGAAGAAATGCAGAAAAGAGAAAGGAGTTATCGATCTCATCCGCCAATCCAGAGTGTTGAGAATAAGAAGCTCCATTTTACGAACCGTTTGCACATCGAAGACGAAACCTTCCCCTCTCTGTTACATAAATAAGCATTTAAGCAAACCATTAGCCCTTCTGCTTCACAGTATGTCTTTCTTAGTTTTTTTGAAAAAGCGATACTGTAAACTATTTTAGCTCTACGAGAAGGGGGATTTGAACTTAGGTGCAAGAGAGCAGCCACGCTGCAATGTGAAGGGCTATTAAGTTACCTGAAAATCAGAGGAGGAGAAGGGTGTGTTCTTCATCTTTGCAGCTAGAGATAGACAAGATACTTTCACAAGTCTTGAGACCCAAGGCTTTCCTTGCTGCAATTTGAATGGTGAATTATAAGCTAAGTAAGGACTTAAAATGTGACATTATCTTGGAATTTAAGAAACTAAACTTCTTTATTTACCGGAATATCCCGCTTCGATATGAACCGATCCAGGTAGTTAATGGCAAGGTAAGGTATGAAGGGGTCAAGGTTGCAAGAATACTGAAACTGATAAAAATTGTCACAACCTTAGACCAATCTGAAGAAGTAGATTACTAGTAGAAACACAAAGCCATCCTGAACTCCAAAAAAGTTATTATCCGCTCCCTTAACAAACGATAAATTATAAATGGGGAATTGCGGATTTTTTTTTTTTTTTTAAAGTGTCAATAACATCTTGTTTCTTTACCTGCAAAAACATAGAAATGGCTTCGAGGCGAAAAGTATAGTAGAAACCGGTGTGTTTTGAGCTGCTTGGGAAGTTTTGGGAGGGCATGTGGTCAGTTTCTGAGGCAAATAGATCTGGGATTGCATCGGAGTTGTGTACTTGAAGATCAAACTCATAATCCATTTCTGCTTTTTGATTGATTTGGTTTTGAATTAGTGAAGAAGTTGTTTGTGTTTGTAGGTTGTGAGGAGTGAATGAGGAGGTCAAGGAGAGGACGTTGGAGCAGAAATTTGAAGAGAGTAATAATGATGATGAAAAGGAGAAGCTTCGCATTCTGTGCTGATAAAGAAGCTGCTTTCCTGTGCCTGTGTGTGGTTAATTAAGTCTTCACCTTCCCGCTCTCTCTCTGTGCAGCTCCATTAATTTATATGCATGTTGGTCCCTTTTACTCGTTCTCTTCTCATTGTAAAAGTATTACGAAGAAAAGAATTGTCTCACGTCAGAAAATTAAGAAATTACATGTGTGTGAAGTTGACAGAGACAAGTAATTTACTCATTGGGTTAAATTACTCATATTTTAGACTTGTAATTTTCTTCACATGTGAATGAGCATATATGTGATGATGTCAATAATTGTTTCACATTGAAAAATTAAGAAACTTTTGTATTAGACTGATACCGCGCTTTTCAATTGATTTTCAGCTGGAAGTTCAACTTCTTTTAACAATATAACCGTACACCATCTGATATTAGGTCTCAGCGTAAGAGTTTAGTTAATCTATAGAGGCGACAAAAAATGCTGAATAGTTTAGCAAGGTAACATTTGTACATAATCATGCTTGCTCACGTCCATTCGGATTAAGGGTATTCTTGGAAGTTCAAAAAACTGGGTCTTGCATTCTTTATTTCTCATCAAGACTTTTGGGACCTGTATATGTCAGAGAGAAAACAATCCCACTGACCCTTAACTCTGGATCTAACTAATCACTATTGACCTGAAAAAGACCATAATTTTAGATCATTTTTGTGGATTGCGATATACAGGTTGATGATTGAACCTTTTTTTTAATGATTTTAAAAAGAGTTTAACCATTAACTGTACAATAAATTTTTTACTGTGATGGAAACATAGGTGATACATTACATATTTTTTATAAATGGTTAAAAAATTTATTTTTTAAGTTATTAACTTTTTAACACACATATTCTATCATTTATATAATAACATATGATATATCATCCAGTATGCCGATTACATTAAAAAATCTCTTCAACAGCACATCATGCTATTTACAAAAAAATGAGTTTAAAATTTGCATCACCGAAAAAAACAAATCGTTAGAACGGCAGAAGTTAACGATGCTTATGCAAAGAAATATAAGAATGACAATTGTCAGTCCATAGACAAACAAAAATACTGACCGAGTTGAGTTAAACGAACATAGATCCTCTTCGAATCTGTGCAACTAGAGTCCAGGGATGAATAGATCCAGATCATTGAAATTTGATTCAACAGTTATAATTATTATAACTTTTAAAAAAACCTTCTATTTATAACCGTTGGATCAAATTTCAGTAGCCCGGATCCATTAATCCCCTAATTCTGATTGCACAGATCCGGAGATGATCTGTGTTCGAGTCAAACAACTTCTAAATCTCACATTCAGCTTGGAATTTCTTTTTATTCTGTTTAGGGGTAATTCAAAACCCTAAACTCATATTACTTATTTGTTGGTTTTTATTATTAAAAACATGAGAATCAACAAAAAAATGATATATCAGTATATTCATGTGACATGAGAGTTTTTCTCCTCTTTGTGTCACGAGTGGATGACCATAACTTGTTTAGTAATATTTTACCTTAGCTACTTTGAGTACAATCAATTTCAAAAACCAATTGGACAATATAGTTGGGATTGAAATCGATTGGATAGTTTTGATTCAGTTGGAATGGTGATACATTCTTATGAGCAGAAGAGTGTGACAATTAGTGGTCCCTTTTGGTTGTTACAAAACATAGCAGATATATGCGCCAAGATGTTAAGAGAGACGCAGACTGTTGTGGTATCTATCGTCCCATTTTCCGCGATAAAGGCCGGAACATTAAAAAGAGAAGGCTACTAAATCCATCGCTACGGACACAAAATGCAGAACTACTTGCAGTAGTACAGCACAGCCATACCATCTTTCTCCTCTCCTCACTTTTATCATGCTTCTGTTTTCAAGAATTTGATCTTACATAACATCATGCTCGCTCTTATTGCACTTCTTTTTCAATTTATAGTTTACTAAAGTATTATGATTTCGGCAGTTACCTAATTAAGTGTAAACGTAGATAGTTATGGATGTGCAAAACTCATTACAGGATTCGTATGCATCAGTCATTGACAATATTTATAAAAATATATGCATATAAGTATGAGTGTATTTTTTCTCATCGTCCTAAAATGAGGATGATGCTCACCACTACTTCCTCACTAATTGTTGTTAATTGATTTTAAGATACGAATTTCCAAATTTAAACTTACCTAACCGCTATCAATAAATCATACAATTTTAGTTTTGAAACCTAATATATATTGTATAATTTTTCTATGCTAGATTAGGTTTTCTGGGAGCCATTTGAGTTTTCATGCAACTCTCATGTGATTCACGTGTATGCAATAAATGCCAAAATCGTATTCCCATTATTTAAAGTTGAAGCTTTCAAGTTTCAAAAAGGGATCATCTCCAGATCCCTTCCACCTAATCCTCATCATCAAATAATATAGGCTTTTGAAATTTGATCTAATGGCTAAAATTATTATAATTTTTAAAGTGGACCTGTGTTTTTAGCCGTTGTATCAAATTTCAAGAATTGGAATTGTTTGATAAGAATGATTAGGTGGAAGGAATCTGTAAATGATCCTTTTCCTCAAGTTTCAACCAAAAAAAAGTTGAAGCTTTATGTGCAGTAACAATAGACTATCCGCATGTGGATGGATTTTTCAAGCTGTTAGGAATATAGCTCGGTACATTAAATGTAATAATACAATTGATTGAAAACTTAAAAAAAAAATTAACCAATTGTATTATGACACGTAGTATACTGAATCTTGTTCTCAGCAAATTAAAAAAAATCTCCAATATGTGAGGATAAAAATGTACATATACTTATTTTGTAAAACCAGAAAATCATCAGCTGAAGTGAGCCCCACCAAAAGGATCTAATGTGGTTCATAGAAATTTCCCAGTTGAAGTTGAACCCTACCGCTAAAATGTATCCAGAAATTTCCCCATGCATTATGCACATCAGTGATTTAGAACGATGGATTGTAAAACCTGGGCAGTGCCTTGTTTTATATATGTTTATGTACGCCTACCTCTGAAATTTCCTGAATATTCTTGGTCCCATTCCCATAGTGCCTGATATCATTGTCAACAATCCTAGCTAGTTATGCATATAGTATAGACTTATCCTTTGAGGATGAGATTTACCATAAATAATTTATAATTGGAAACGCTCATTCTCTTAATCTTCATTTGAAGATCATTTTTACAAAAAATCATTTGAAACGGATACCATTTAATCATCTAAATGTATCGAAATAAATCAATAGTAGCATATTCATGATGAATCATTGATCTGCTTGATAAATTTGGATGACTAAACGATTTATAATTCAAATGATTTTTTGTAAGAATGATCTTCAAATGAAGACTAAGAGATTTAATAGTTCTGATTATAAAAATTTTATGATGAAGATACGTCATTTGCAAGTAGGAGAACAAGAAGGGAGAAATGCAAGCATTATCCTAAATTATTCCCAATTTCTTATGCATGTCACACATTGGCCTATTGTTTTAATTACTCCAGTAATTAATCAATTGTAAATTCAACAGGAGATTAAGGAGATCTGAGAACGTTTGGCATTCACACGTGCTTAATTAGAATCTGAAAATTATATTATACAAAAGCTGGGGAGCTGTCCATATACAAATTAACTTTTGAACACCTTGCTGCGTCCATTGAATAAGACATCATTCATTATATCAATACGATCAAGCGGAATTAGACCATGTCATGTGTTCATGTCAGTCATATAATACAAGAGCTGGATCTATATATATATATATAGAGAGAGAGAGAGAGAGAGAGAGAGAGAGATCTGTATGATATGCAGATTAGTGAACTAGAGCCTCTCATTTAAAGGGATAACAGCGGAGAAGTAGACCCGCATGAATAAGACGGAGGGCTTTTGTAAAGCTTCCAAAAATGGAGCATTCGTGATGACTGGTTTGCTTTGTCCCTAAAAACCCTAATATTATTGATTATTCTAATTAATCATCTTTCCTTTCGCATTTGGGTTCAGATCAGTTTTTAATCGTCTAGAAATGGTAATTAGTGGGGTGGTAGGGACACATAAAGGCCGACAGCTAGTCGTATGATTTAACGTGTACACATTGATTTATTTGATGTGAAACATGCATGCTCAGGATCCATGCAAACAGGGTCCATATTTCTTCTCACGGGCTCGTAGGATAGACTCTTGTAATCTTTTTAATCAGACTATTTGCACATTCAAAATTTCTAATTCTCGGTCAAATGTTGCTCATTTCAAGTTTGCAACTATGGCATTTAGAGAAATTTTCTATTTTAAACTGATCTCCTAAATTAGATTTGGCACATATTAGCGGTTTAATTTAATAATATTACACCCTAAATGTAGATATGTTATGCATCCAAATTATGAGTTATAACATGTGTGGAGGGTTTAGGCGTGTTCAAGATGGTTGTTCGTGATGGCTTTAATTTGTTCTAGCGTGTTCACGCGGTATTTAAAATTTAACTTTGAAAAGTGATTCCCTCCGGATTGTAATTGCTTTTGTGGACTCTTAATACGCCTTCAGTTAGACCTCTTGTTGAGGATTCCAAATTCATTGTTGACAATCACTCAAGGTTACTCTACCCATGTCGCCGACAAGTGAATGGTATTGCCCACCGTCTAGCGCGTTTTGCTCTTCACTGTGATAGTTCTTGTACATGGCTTGACCACCAGATCTCATTGCCGACCTCTTGCTAGAGGATTGCTTGAGCTAGTCTCTTCCCTTACCGGAAGGTTTTCTTGCATTTTGATGAAGCTAGGGTTTCTATCAAAAAGAAAATGTGTTGAATTGGTAATAACAAATAGACATGCACAGTTACATGAATCAAGTATTCTTGTTAGTGATTCAAAAGTCTATATAACGATTTTGCATAACAAATGTAGGAACAAATAGACATGCACAGTCACATGAATCAAGGATTCTTGTTAGTGATTCAAAAGCCTATATAACGATTTTGCATAACAAATGTAGGTTAAGTCAGTTAGTCAGGTAGCGTGTATGCCACTTGAATGATTTGTTGGATTGATAAGATTAATAAATAAAGAGATGTGTTTAGTCATAGATAAAAGAACAAAGCAAGTATCATTATTGCTTGGATTAATTATATATATCGTAGTAAATGTTACGATTTTAATACCATAAGATGCAATGAAAAGATTTGATGAAAGGGATTGATCATGGAATATAGAGAAGGAAGGAGCCAAAGAGGTATTAACGGGGATGAACCTTCTGTAGCTGCTACCTTCCACCAATATTTCCTTTTCCTTTAAATGTATTGTTGTTTCTTTTGCTTTGCTAGTGAACTAGCTGAATGCCTTCTTCTATCTTTGGGTGCCACTGCCAGTGCCTCTGGCCCTCTGGCGACTGGGAAATGCAAACGACGCATTATTTTGTTTGTGTGTTCGGCAACTGGCATTGGTGCAAGAGAAAGAAGAAGCCAGCCTTACCTATAACTAAAACCTTTATTTTTTGTGAATACTAATTAATCGAAATCGCTTATCCCCAACTCTTAAGCTTTTTCCTTTTCCTTTTCGGTCTCACTCCCCCTCTGCGCTTTGGTCCTGGTGCCCTCTACCTCTACATCTACATCCATTCCCTACATATATCATATCATCAAAAAATGATATAATATTTTCATTGATTTTATAAATTGATTAAGATGCAGTTTATATCTAAACTACCTATTAATAAACTTTGGTTGTCAACCAAAACTCTATAAAATTACTATTTTAACCCTCTCACCGAAATTAAACAAAAATAAAAAAATATGAGCAATTTAGTAATTACATAAACACAAAGTTTGCTGTTTTTTACAGCAACCTCACAGCCAATTAGTATAACATGTCCTATTCAAAAATTAAAATTAAATTTTTTTTTTTAAAAAACTACTGTTCATCATTGCTCCAATTTTCATAACTGATATGTATATATATATTTTTAAAACTAATCACACTTCATAATAAAATAAAATAAAATTATTCACAGTGTGGACATCTGCTAGTCCATGCATTCACGCTTTGCTCCCATGCAAATTATCATATCGTTTGTGGGCCTCCTCCACTTGGACAAAAATTGAAAGAAAGAAAGAAAATAAAAAAAGAAAATTAATAAAAATGACTTGAAAACTTTAAGTTCTAACGAAAATGACAAAATAAAGAGTAAAGTGAATAGTATTATGATTGATTTTTAGCGTACGAATGTGAAGTTTTTTTATTAAAATTCCTTTTAAATCTTGCAAGGAGACAAAAAGTGACAGATGTGATGCAGTGCAGATTTGGTGTATAAAATCTTGTTTGAAACATTTAAAAGATTTTGTGGGCTTTTGAGTTCAGCCTAAAGCCCAACCAAACCATTCCCAATGTTTGGCCCACCTTTCAACATATAGACAGTACTTCTTTAATTCCATGTATAACCCACAAAGGGGTGGATTGAGCCCTTGGCGTCAGTCCTCCTTTTTGGAGTACTTGTTTAAGAATCACCTGAAAAGTGCTTTTTTTAAAAAAGCAAAAAGTACTTTTAGTCATTTGGGAATCAATTTTAAACAAGTACGAAAAGTTCTTTTTTCAAAAAAGCAAAAAGCACTTTTAGCCATTTGGGAAGAATTTTAAACAAGTACAAATGCATGCATTTCAAATCAACTGTTATGCGTTATAATATGATTAATATTGGTCTCTTATTTCCCCCCAATTATTCACTTAGGAACAATGTGGTAAATCTTTTGTATGTGCATATTGTGTACAACACTTTGTTATAATCTTTTGTATCTAAACAGAGTATCGACCAAATTTTTTGTATATAAATAGTATGCATACACATCAAGTATTATATTTTATATATAAATAGTACTATATACAAAATTTCCGTATGGTTGGCACTCGACTGAAACTAGTCAACTCCAAAAGTTCAAGCCATGAACTTTTCTTTTAGGTCCACAAAGAAAAAAAAACCCAACAGGATCCTCTCCGGATCCTTTTGGTGAATATCCTAAGGATTCGTAAATTGTTTCCGTTCATCGTATATCATGCAGTCAGTTTTTATCAGGTACTGTTTGTATTTAATTTTAAATAAAAATATTTAAAATAATTTCTGACTGCACGATGTACGATTCACGGATATGATTCACGGATTCTTAGGATCTCCATAAAGAGGATCCGACGAAGATCCGAATTTGAAAAAAACTACAGCGAATAGCTAAGGAAGTGATTTTCTAACTCTTGTTTTTCTCTTCAAGCATTATCTCTCTTTTATTTTATTTTTTTATCGTAAGATTGAATATATCAAAATCAAATGAATATATAGAACCAAAAAATTAGTTGCATGAAAAAAAGGGAGAGTATAAAATCATTATCAATTTTCTATATACCATTTATCTAATGAAGGATGGGCAGAAAATTGTAGACATAGAAGAAAGGAATGGGAAAGGAATCCTCCGGATTCATTCCACCTAATCTACCAAGTTTGGAGATTCGAATCATTGAAATTTGATCTAACGGCTAAAGTTATTATAACTTTTAAAGTGGACATTTGTTTGTAACTGTTTGATCAAATTACAATAACCTGAATCCCCGAACTTGATGAATTAGGAAGAAAGAATTTGGAGAAGATACCTTTCCAAAGGAATGAAGGGAAAGCATTTGAAAGCAAAAGTTATTAATTTTCTATATACCATATATCCAATGAAAAACAAAACAAGGTAAAAAATCACTTCACAGTTTTAACACAAATACCAATCAAACAAACCAATCACAAAAACAATTCCAATCACAGTAACTAGATCTTTCTTTCGGAACCGGATCCCCTCCTGAGTATAGGGTGGGGATCCTCCTAACCGGATCATCTGGACCCTTGAAATTTGATCAAATGATTACAAACAGGGAGTCCATTAAAAATTATAATTATTGTAACCGTTTAATCAAATTTCAAGAACCCAAACGACCCAATCAGGAAGATCCCCACCCTATATGCTCAGGAGGGGATCCGGTTCCCTTTCTTTCTTCCTTTGTTTCATGCATTGGTCAAGATGATGCATTCGGAGCCCGACCCTTATTCATCTCGGGTCCGGGTCTGGGTCCTTGCCATTCCTCCTCCGATTGCACCACCATACCTGGATTATACGGCGGAACCACCGCAGCATTCCTCACTCCATAAAACACCTGCTGCTGCTGCTGGCTCACTCCGTTGGAAACCACCCGAGCTGACACGTCACGCGGGTCCATTGCCGCCCCTGGCCTCAACCCTCCACCATATATTTGACCCATACCTGGTATTGGGTTATGGTACCCCACTGGAATCTGACTCCCTACTTGGTGGTATTGCTGATGGACATACTGACTCTGAATCGGAAACGGCTGGACCTGTACGGTTGTGGGTGGAACCTGACCCGGATAGTAGTAAACGGGTACTGGCTGAACCATATGCCCCTGGTAATTAGGATCCGACATATAATGCACCCCGGGGTTGCCCACGAACCCAGTTGCTTGCGACACGGGCAACTCAACCGTCTCGGAAAATCCCTCCGATTGATTCTCTTTCGTCTCGATGGCTTGATTGGAATCGGGTCGGGTTTTCACCGGTGGTAGACTGGGCATCGACGGCACAGATGGCACAGACGACGTCGAGCAGAACGGCGAGGAAGTTACCGGGGCAGGTGAACCCGGATCCGAAACCGACACGTTGTCGTGCAATACGGGTCGGGCCTTCGGTTTGAACTCGCCGCCGCGAGAGTGAGTGTCGTCGGAATTGTCCAACCCGAATAAGTAGTCAGGCACTTCGGAGAAGATCGAAGAAGCTTCGGAGCGGTTCCGCTCGAGCATCGCGGAATTGGACGCGCCGCTGTTGAGGGCGTCGAGGAACCAGAGCTCACGCTTGGCGGAGCCGTCGAGGAGCGAGCTGATGCTGGAGGATCGCGAATTAATCGGATCGTCGCTGCCTTTGACGAAGAGAAAGAGGCGGAGCCGCGCCGACTTTGAGTTTTGATTCTGTGCGATGCGGTCGTACTCCTCCATCATGTTGTCGACGTCCTCGTCGGTGGTGACAGAGATCAACGAGTCGAGGTCCTCGTTCGGCAGCTGGTACTTCACCGTCACGTCACTCAACCCTGCCGCACGCAATCAAAACCCATCAATTAATAAAATTAATTAAGCAACAGAATTGCGATAATACGCCGTCGTTTCAACGAGTTTACTTGCCTGAGAGTTTAGAAAGCTTCGAGAGAAGGGCGGAGAAAGAGGTGGCGCGCTGGACGGCGACAATTCGGGTATCGCCTCCGACATAGCGAAGCTGATTGTCGTGCGGACGAGGCAAGATCTTGCCGCCGAAGCTGCACATGAACCGTACACGCGAGTTGAGATCGTGAGACGGGTGGTCCGAGCGCGGGGTCGAGGCGACCGAGTCGGTGGCGGCGGAGTCCAACTCGGAGGGGTGGAGTGACGCCATTATCCGACTGCTATATGAACTCCGCTGTCTGCAACGAAAAGTTGTGAAGGGGTTAGCTTTTGGTGTATCGGATTCAACGCCGAGGATTTTTCGAATTAAAAATATTTTATTTCTTTTGCTGATGGATCGGCGTGGAGTCCGAAATCGGGTTGAGACGATGAAGAATGTCTGGGAGTGGAAATAGAGAGAGGTTTGGATGTATGTGACGGCTAGGGGCGTCACAGATTCCCTGACCCGACCCTAGTTTTCAGTTGGGTTTTTGACCTGGGTCCCGCTTACTATAATTTCTCTGTTTTTTTTACCTAATTTAGTTAAAAGAAAAGGAAAACTAATGAAAAATATTTGAAAATTTTGAGTTTTAATTATAAAGATAAAATAAAAGGTAAAGTAAAATAGTGAATAGTATCATGATTGACTTTTTATTGTAAAAATATGGTTTTTCATTAAAGTGAACAGTACTACGAGCTTTCATTAAAACTCTCTAAAAGAAATGATATAAAGAGACTTTTTCAAGGGGTGTGTTATTCACACGTACTATTTTATTTCTCACATATTTTTAAATTTTTGATCGTTGGACCGAATGAATTGAAGAAATCAAACAGTAGAAATTAATTAGGAGTGTATGAGAAGTAAAAAAGTGTGTAAATAGCACAACCCTTTTTCAAGGTGAATCTTTCTCATTGACTTTGTCATCTCACAGTTCAATATTAATTATGTGCAACATTGTAGAACATTATGCAAAAAACACGAGGTGGTAGAGAATTCCTATTTTTGAGAATCTCCTTTAGCATTTCCTTTTAGCAATTAGTCACTTAGTATTACAGTGTAGTGGTATTATTCTTCGCTTACAAGTGAGGTTCGATTCTTATCAAATGCGAATTTAAACCATATTATTGGTGCTAATTCATTGTAAGACTTAACCCACGCTTAGCTTACTCTCCACCCTTTTAATGTTAGTATTGTTTGTTTAAAAAAAAAATTGAGTATAAATTAATGTCACGCCATTACACAATCATTAACCACTTGGCATTGAAAAATGATATGTTCGGTTTTATTTTTCCTTATTTTTTAATGCTATTATTCTTTCTCTCATATTAGTTTGCAATTTCAAAATAAATAAGGTTGAGAAGAGAAGAGATGAGATGAGAGAGCGGATGGCGGAGTTGGATGAGCAAGGTGGAGACCGCAGAGGATGGAAACTCGGAGCGGGGAGGTGGTGGAAAAATGCTTTAAGGGGACCGGATAGCCGGGCCAGGTGTCATTATCTCTTTGTCAGATGCAACGTGGCTGTTTGTCACCATTTTGTCCCGGGATTTTTCTGGCCCCACCGGCTTGCTTCGCGCGTCCCCCTCGCCACCCAATCAAACTAACGACGATTCTCTTGGGATCCTTTTTACGAAGATTACGAAAATTTTGAAATTGTGTTCGTTTATCGTACATCATACGATCAGAAATTATTTTAAATATTAATAGTATTAGATAAAACTTGATCGCACGATATACGATGAATGGACAGAATTTAAAGATCTTCATTCCAATCATAGGAGTGTTTGATGTTATCTAAAAATAAATTTCAGCATGTAGAGTATTACACCATGTCTCATTATAAGTGATAAAATATTCAAATTATAATTTTCAGTACTTACATAATATCATGTAGTGTACCATTTCGTATTCAAACGCACTAAATAATTTCTTCAACCTTAACCTTGTGGGGGTAATTGGACTCGAAGAACTAATATAAAACCGAGACGTCAACTAACCATGTAAGAAATTAATCGCGCAATACCAAATGAGAAACTTAAATTAGTGGGATATGATGAGTAATAGCCCCTTGACATATTAACAATGTCATTGACCACCCATATTACCATGGTCATCTACAGCTAATTCAAGCTATTTTGATAAATAATTTGATATTTATAAATATAATTTTTGGACGTATCATTAACACACTTCACATAAATCGCAATTTAAAATCAAACACATTACAAACATATATTGTTGTTGTATTATCTTAATCAAAATCAATATTTTTTTAAGAAGTACTTAATACCTTTTTTAACTAAGTAAATCGGGTGTTGCTAAACGAACTCATGACCAATAATAAGATTGTAAGGTAATTTTCTTCTCTGTTCACGTTTGTTTATAGAAGAATTGAAATCAAATTATCCTCCTAAAAATGAGAGCAAAAATTGAGATATTATTTTATGTGGTTCAATACAAAGGGAAAAGGTCAAAGTGAATAAATGGGGTATTAATTTATAGAATATGAGTCGTTGTCTCTGATCAAGTTGGGAATAATTAAGGGGACGTTTATGGTAGTATCTAAGTTGGGCGGTGGCATTGGCAAACAAACCTTTTTGAGACAGAGACATTGCAACCTACATTAGTTAGCTCTCTTCTATTAGCAAGCACGGGAGATTTTTACATGTAATCGAAGATGTATCTCGATCATGTTATAAAACCGAATTGATTTGTATGACAAAAAAAAGATGTGTTGACCAAAAACCGGCCAAATCCATTTTGAAACCAAACAGAATCGGTTTGATCGGTTTCAATTTTATCTATACATAATGGATCCAAACTAAATTGAACCGAACTGTATTATTAATTTTCATTTTTTAAGAATTTATTAAGCTTTTGTTTTTATGTAAGTGTTTAGCCCAAATATAAGTTCCAAACATAAGCCCAAATAAAATTACACTTACAAACCAAGCCCAAAATCTACTCAAAGTTTAAAACATTTGGGCACCTTCTTGGTTAAAATGTGCTTGGTGTTTTTTATTATATATTTTTTATTTTTTTATAAATGGGTTTGATCTTAGAAGGCAAGGATTTGTAAGAAATCGGTTTGAAATAGGAAACCGATAAAATCGAACTAGAACCCTTAGGTTTGTTAGAAACCAAACCGTACGATTTTAATGATTATTTTAGGTGAAACCAAATTGAATCCAAACTATAAAAATAGCCATTTCGATTTTGATTTAAGACATGAATCGTATCAAATTGGGCCATATCCATCTTTGACCAGTCAAGACGGTTTTGAATTCATTTCAAATTGAAAAGACTACCAAGGGCCATAAGAATAGTGTAACGTAGGAATTACAATATGTTTCTATAAGATAATGAATCCCGATAGATTAGGGATTGCGATGCCTATCAATAATATGGATCCCATTAAAAGCCAATAATTTAGTATCCTAATTTAGAGGAATTCAATGCATGCTTGCCTCTGGTACTCGTCTGATCCCAACCTTTGATCTTTTTTCATCAATGGTTGAATTTCCATCGTGACGTCGACCTTCGAATGTATTATTTTGTCAACTGACTCAAATAAAGCGTGCATGCTATTATTTGCGTGCCTCTTTATGATACACATATCGAGGACCAATTATCTGGCACTCTTGCAAAAAAGTTACGTAAGGTTTATTTATTTATTGAGTAATGTTAAGGAAATTAAATTTAAAGATTAAATTTACAAACTGAATAATGTGTCATCAATAAAAGTAAACATATTTATCAACATGTAAGTAATAAATCAATTATCAATATTCATATCATTTAGTTTTCAAAACTTTATCTATAAATTTAATTTTCATAACATTACTCTTATTTATTTGAATAACGGAGAATACTAGACAGGCTCATTAAATACAAATTATATTTTGGATGTGTACGTATAAGTTATTGCGCTGACACGTCTTGGTGTTGTGCAGATGATTTCTTGTGTATTAAGCTTAAAAGTTCAAACCATTTTCGTACATGTCTTGGTTTATGTCTGCAGTTTTACGAGATGGAGATTTTTCATGATACTCTAGAGCATTCACCACTTCAAATCTTTTAACCTTTGATATTTGGTTGAAAACACAACAACAATAACAACAAAGTTTTATCCTTTTTGGCTGTATGAATCCTAAAACGTCATTACGTTTGATTCTATATCACGTCTTCCATTAGATCCAAGTACTCCAAGTCTTTTCTTAAAGTCTCTTTTCAAGTCTTTCTAGGTCTTCCTCTATCCCTTCGGCCATGAACTTCTGTCTTGTAATCACATTTTCTAACGAAGCGTTTGTAAGCCTTAATTTCACATGTCCAAACCATCTTAACCGATTTTCTCTCATATTTCCTTCAATTTTAGCTACTCTTACTTTACCTCGAATATCATCATTCATAATCATATCCTTTCTTGTGTGCCTACACATCCACTGAAGCATTCTGATCTCCGTTAAACTTATTTTATGTATGTGTTGATACTTCACCGCCCAACATTCCATATCATAAAATATTGTTGGCTTTATTATCGTCCTATAAAAATTTTCCTTGAACCTAAACTTCAGTTAGCTAACTAATTTGTTATATATTTATCTTTTTGTAAATGTGTTTTAGTCACACTTTCTCAGTAGTCTCATGAGTAGTATGTAGTTATGCATAATTGTGTCCAAAGAATGTAAATTATCAACTTGGATTTGCTTCAATAACATAACAATAGCCGTGGAATCCAGCTCAATACTCAAATCAATAACACCCTTGTCAAAAGTAAATTGTAAACCAAAATATAAACTTCATAAATTAGCATCACTAACCTGCCCTTCAATTCCAAGTTAACAGCAAAGCCTCCTAACCAATTGCAATTATGATATCCAGGGACGCCACCAACCCCAATTCGACTAGATATCGTCCTTCTACATAAGGGGGATCCCAAAAAGTGAAATTGGTATCTCGACAGGTTTAACGGAAAAATTACAAAAGCATTCATCCATTCAAGCCACATCTCTCAAACGATCCTTTTTTTTTTTTTTGAACAAACGATATTATTACATTAAGGGGAGATGATGAATTTAGCCTCACAATAGGCTAGTAAGAATGCGGTTCAAATTTACCTTTGGCGAGAATCGAACTTAAGATCTTTCACTTACAAGTAAAGATGAATATCGATAGATAGATCGTAGTATTAAGTGGCCGCAACAATCACTTTTAGCTAGATCTATAGGCATGACAAAATTTACTAATTAACTCGTATTAAGTACGAAAAATTTACTAATTAGAATTACTGCAGATAAGTCAATTATGCTAATCAAATGGTGTATTAGACTCTTGAAAATGGTGCTATATTATTCAATGAGCCGTCGGCTGAAGAGCTATGATTTTATAAATTAGAAAAATTAGTATGATACTATATTTCCCAACAGGATTCTCTCCGGATTCTTTTGGTGAGGATCTTGATGATCTGTGAATCATGTCCGTTTTTCGTAAATTGTACGTTCAGTTTTTGTCAAATACTGTTTATGTTTATTTTAGATTAAAATATTTAAAATAATTTCTGACCGACTCAATGTACGATGAACGGACACAATTTACAGATTTTCAAAATCCTCACAAAAAGGATCTTGTGAGGATTTGGACTCCTATATTTCAGCGTTCATATTATCTGTCAGCCCGCGTTTGTACTATGGAAACGTAAAGCATATGGTATTTTACAATTTCTACTATTTTGGCCTGTTTATTGACAAATATGATGTTACCACAAATATTTCAATAGTAAACGTACCTTTCAGATTTCTTAGCAATAAATACAAATTAGCAATTTGAATTGATTTCCTTGTATGTTTATTATCTTTTATAAAAAAATTATTCAAAAATTTAAATCACGTGTTTGTGTGTGTATGGGACATCTATTTTGTTTTTTTTTTTTTAAATAAAATAATGCGGCATTGTGTAATAAAGTACAGCTGTTTGACGAAATAAAAGTCGCAAGTGCAGGCTCGGTCGGTGAAGTTTTTGTTTTGTGTGTCGATCTATCAAGGTTTGAGTTTCGGTATTAGTAGGTCTCGTTAGTTTGTAATCTATAAATTCTTACATAAATTTATGCAAGTAGCGATTAAAAATGAGGTATCATACATAAGTTCTTGAAGTTGTAACCATGCCTTGATGCCAATGATGAAATACTATTCTTCCCTGAACTTTTAAATATCAAAAAGCCGCAAGCGACTAAAAATCTATAAGAACGCAAATTACAAGACATTTCGGGACAAATAAAATACGGGATCTTCAACCAAAACGGCACCAAACTGAATCCGTTTCACACTCCTCCCCAGAAATAGAAGTACAGGTAAGGTAACCCAAAAGTCTCTCACTTTCTCATTGAATCTAGTTTAGGTTTTTGCTTTAGAAGTCAATCTTTTGGACCATTTCCTCACCTAGTCAACTAGATACTTATCTACGCGGGAATAAAATCTATAATTGTGTGTTATTAGTTTAAGATTCTACTAATGTACTAATGTATTTTATTTTAACCGTCTATTGCTAGAACATATTATTTCGCTTCACTAATTTGAGATACTGCATAGTGATCTCATCGATTATGTAAGCTGTTCTCGTCGATCACAATCAGAATCAAACTTTTTGGAAAAAAGAGAAACCCTTTACTTTTTTTTGGCTTTTAAATTCCACAGCTTGCTGTCATTCTTGCTTTCAGATAACTTCGCACTTTGCAGTCCAATCCAACCCCATCATCACAAAAACATAATCTCATAACCCTTTTTCTGTGCACATATGAATCTTAAGGTTCTTGGCTTTGTCATTTTAATCATTTTATATATTTTATAACTCAATAGTTTATCATTTTCCAAGCATCTTGATTAAAACCTGCAAAAATATCATAATAATATATATCTGTATATATATTTCTGGGACAGGCATTGTGCTTATATATATGCTTAAACAAGTCAAAACCCTCCATCCCAATTTTATCCTTTTAATTTTCTTTAAATTTTCTGGAAACAGAAGGGTATATACTGTTGAAAAGCCAGTTGCATATTCAAGTCAGCCTCAAGAATCTGAACAGGTAATTGCCAGAAAAACTGTATTTACTTGATGATTTCATTGATGCCTTTTAATCTGTTTCAAGTTGACCATTTAGAACAGTAGCCATTGGAGAAGTCATCTGAATCAAATTTGGATTGATTTCATTGTATTTTTATTATCTTTTATAAAAAAATATTAAAAAATTTAAATCACATGTTTGTGTGTATATGGGACATCTATTTTGTTTTTTTAATAAAATAATGCAGCATTGTATAATAAAGTACAGCTGTTTGACGAAATAAGAGTCGCCAGTGTTGGTAAAGTTTTATTTTGTGTGTTGATCCATTGATGTTCGAGTTTTGGTACTAGTAGGTTTGGTTAGTTTGTGATCTATAAATTCTTACGTAAATTTATACAAGTGGTGGTTGAAAATTAGGTATCACACATAAGTTCTTAAAGTTGTGAGCATGTCTTGATGCTGATGGTGAAATACCAATCTTCCTTAAACTTTTAAATATCATAAAGCCGCAAGCGTTCAGAAATCTAAAAGAATGCAAATTACAAGATATTTCGGGACAAATAAAATACAGAATCTTCAACCAAAACAGCACCAAACCAAATCCGTTTCACACTCCTCCCCAGAAATAGAAGTATAGGTAAGGTAACTCAAAAGTCTCTCACCTTCACATTGAATCTAGTGTAGGTTTTTACTTTAGAAGTCAATCTTTTGGATCATTTCATCATCTAGTCAACTACATACTTATCTAAACGAGAATATAATCTATTATTTTGAGTTATTAGTTTAAGATTCTGCTACTCTATCTTAACCGTCAATCGCTAGAATATATTATTTCGCTTCATTAATTTGAGATACCACATAGTGATTTAATCCATTAAGCTGTTCTTGTCAATCACAACCAGAATCAAACTTTTTGGAAAAAAAAGAGAAACCCTTTACTTTTTTTTTGCTTTTAAATTCCACAGCTTGCTGTCGTTCTTGCTTTCAGATTACTTTGCAGTCCAATCCAACCCCATCCTCACAAAAACATAATCTCATATCCCTTATCCCTTTTTCTGTGCACATATGAATCTTAAGGTTGTTGGCTTTGTCATTTTGATCATTTTATATATTTTATTACTCAATAGTTTATCATTTTCCATGCATCTTGATTAAAGCCTGCAATAATATCATAATATATATAATATATATCTGTATATATTTTTCTGGTACAGGCATTGTGCGTATATATATGCTTAAACAAGTCAAAACCCTCATCCCAATTTTGTCCTTCTAATTTTTTTTTTATTTTAATTTTCTGGAAACAGAAGGGTATATACTGTTGAAAAGCCAGTTGCATATTCAAGTCAGCCTCAAGAATCTGAACAGGTAATTGCCTGAAAAACTGTATTTACTTAATGATTTCTGCCTTTTAATCTGTTTCAAGTTGACCATTTAGAACAGTACCCATTGGTGAAGTCATTTAAGTCAAATTTACAGTGTATGCAGGAAGATTGTTGAATTATATGAAGTGTCTAACTTTGTGTGTTTCTGCAACGTAGGAAGCAGCCATGACTGAGGAAAATGGAACCAGGGCTCCCATAAAGCTTGAGGTTTGTGCCCAAAGCATTGAACTTTGTTTCCTCAAATTGATTTAGGCATTGAGATTTCTGTTGAGAGTGTGAATTCCACATCGGGATATTAAAGCCTTCTCTAATAGTTTTAAAGACCTTGGCCCTCCCCACCCATTGCCAATTGGTTTTGCGATTATGATATCAGAGCAGACTATCCACGTGACCGTTGGATGCTCACCTTCTATTGCTCGAGGTTTTTCGTATTTTTTAAACTCTTTTCTATTTGAAAAGTGATATCTGATATGTTTTGAATTGTTGCAACAAGCAGGGACAGTATAAAGCTATAGCAGTGTGTTGGTTCCTGGGGCTGGGATCCCTTGTTGCTTGGAGCAGTATGATCAGTATAAGTGATTACTACTATAACTTGTTTCCGGTAAGCGTTACGAATGATCTTTTGAGATTAAATGAATAATCTTTTTCATTTTATGCATTTGGGTGAGTCTAAGTACTTGTTCGGAATATGTAATCCAGTTAATTTGTAAACTAATTAGGCTTGTAGTTGCAGGGCTACGAAAAGGTTGTGCAGTTTACATATTATTTTCACTTTTAATTGTTTGCAAAGAAAGTGGGAAGCTCTGATGAAAATTCTGATGAAAATTTCTTTTTGTAGACTTACCATCCTTCGCGGGTTCTCACCATTGTTTATCAACCATTTGCACTTGTAACAATGGCAACACTAGCATACCATGAAGCAAAGGTTGACACCAGGAAGCGGAATTTAATTGGATACGCTCTCTTCTTCCTCGCTACCTTGATGCTTATAATTGTAAGTAAAGCATTTGCTCGATTGTGTGGCATGTTTTCTGTTGCTTTCGATAGATTAACTTCACTTTCAACTTTGTAAATAGGTGGATGTAGCCACATCTGCGGGCGGAGGAATTGGACCTTATATTGGTATATGCATATGCGTTGGTGTATTTGGGGTTGCAGATGCCCATGTTCAAGGTGGAATGGTCGGAGACCTTTCGTTTATGCGCCCGGAATTCATCCAGGTTGGTCTCCTTTCACAGTTCTTTAATGTTTGTGATGACTTCTGTTTGTAATATAATGTTCTGTTTCTGCAGTCCTTCTTTGCTGGCTTGGCTGCATCAGGCGCTCTAACCTCCGGCTTGAGGCTGATAACAAAAGCTGCATTTGAGAAGTCACATGATGGTCTTCGCAAGGGGACGAGTATGTGAATTTCCTTTACCTATAGACAGTTCGGGTGATTGATGTATATTCATATCCCTCTTCTTGTATTGTGGTTGTATGTGTCAAAACCGAGGAGTTGCGTAAGTTCCTTAAATATGTCCTAGAAAACAATTACAAATTAGGTGGCTCAGCAGATTCTCTATTAAGCTGCTTTCTGAAGCTAGAATAACAATATATTCTGATCAACAATTTCAATTCTTCGGTCGATGACAATGTTTTGTGTAATTGATCTTTTGCAGTGTTGTTCTTGACAATTTCCACATTCATTGAGTTTCTCTGTATTCTTCTATATGCAATTTACTTCCCGAGATTGCCTATAGTGAAGTACTACCGCTCAAAGGCAGCTTCCGAAGGCTCTAAAACTGTAACCGCTGATCTTGCTGCTGCTGGAATCCAAACACAAGAAGACATAGAAGTATTGAACCTTTCTCTAAAATCTGATGATGCATATAGTCTTACAGCATGTTCTTGAGGATACTAACCAGCTTTCTAAAATTATCGCAGGTCTCAAACGATGCCAAAGTTGTTCCAACTCGATTGAGCACTATGCAAATATTCAAGCAGAATATAGATTTTTGCCTTGACTTGTTTCTTATATATGTGCTGACATTATCAATCTTCCCTGGTTTCATATTTGAAAATACCGGAAAGCATCAGTTGGGGTCATGGTAAATTTCGATTCCTTTCATATTCTAAATGCTTGTTCTCCAAGTATGGCCTCGTAATCTCATTTACTCTGGTGCGGTTGCCTGTTGTGTACTCTCACAGGTATCCGCTTGTTCTGTTTGCAATGTACAATGTGTTGGATTTGATATCACGATACATACCTCTCATCAAATGCCTGAAGATAGAGTCCAGAAAGGGCCTCCTGATTGCAATCCTATCACGTTTCCTCTTCGTTCCAGCGTACTACTTCACCGGAAAGTACGCTGACCAAGGGTGGATGATCTTGCTGACATCAATCTTAGGATTAACAAATGGTTATCTAACTGTCTGTGTCATGACAGTGGCACCCAAAGGCTACAACGTACGTAAACTGTTCAGAATATAACTTAATTTTTCGCGGTTTCTAATGAAAACGAATCAAAACTAATTTCTTGGGTTGTTTGGTTTGCAGGGACCTGAGCAAAATGCCTTGGGAAATATACTTGTTCTGTGTCTTTTGGGCGGCATATTTGCAGGGGTTTGCCTTGACTGGTTGTGGCTAATTGGTAAAGGCACATTCTAAGGAGCAAAAGTGTGGGATTGAAGAAATAAACTTGCTCATTTGAATGCTAACGCACTTCCGATGGATTGAAGAATGATTAGGAACTGCGAACTGCAACGTGTAAATGATTCGTTTCGGGTTTGTAGTTTGATGCACTGTTTAAAAACCCATAGCATTTCATGTCATTGATTTGTAGCACTTTTATTCATACTTGAATGAAGATAGATATATTTTGCGTGACATATTGAAGAGTCTATTAAGCCTGAAGCAGCTAAACCTTATACACATATTTTCGTTGACCAAGTCGACGGTGGACTAATTAATTACCTTTAAAACTTGGTTTAAGCATCATAAAGCAAAGATTATACAAAACAAATGCTGAACATGACTTGCAGTTAATTAGTGAAGAAAACCCTGCTCCTAAATACAGAGCTTCCTTTTCATTTCCCCCCTAACCTTCATTACTCTAATTGGGGAGAGATTCTACTACGTAACTAGGGCATAACGCTCTATGCACGCAATGAGAATAGAAAGAGAATATACCTCCTATTATACTCAAGATTTTTTTTATCGGTGTAGCGAGTTTGTACGGAGGGAAAACTATAGGCAGCTGATTAGATCATCTAAATCACAGTTGACCAAAGTCAAACACTGCATAACATGCTATGCTTTCTCAATATTGAATTTAGATTCTCTCCGGATCTCTATGTTTGGAGATGTCAGACGCCGTTCAAGAGATTGGTTCTGTGTGAGATGGGCTAGTGGATTGGACTAATGAGGGCCTCATGATTTAAATTGAGTAATCCAAATTTTCTGATCCGTCGAGACACAAAGATCTCGAAAGGATTTGAATTCCTCTATATCTCCTCAACACTTAGTTTTTTCATTTTTGTCCTCTCATTTCCTGAAATCTCCAATAATCAAATTTAAACATTCTTACTTTTCGGAGTTCCACTAGTTTTGTGGATACAATATAGTTAACTTTGTCCTTAAATATATACAGTTAATTTTGCAGTTTTAATCCCTTCGGATAAAATAAGTGTTTTTTACTGTTAGCATTTTAATAGTATCACTTTAATCTCTTCTGAGGGCGCGCAGCCAGTTCCAATATCATCACTTACCATTTTAACGGTTAATCTCATCACTTACCATTTTCACTATATTATTACGGAAATGGCTGCACGTCCTCAGAAGAGGCCTTGAGTTGGTGTTGGAAAATGGTTGGAGTGACGTGTGGCTCGAAGGAGACGCGAAGACATTGCTTCAGATTATCGCGCAGAGGAGGCAGATTAGTCAAATAAACTTGATCATACCAGAGATGAACCACTGCGTCCTGACTCATATTATAGAGAAGGCAACAGGGCCGCTGATAAGTTTGCAAAAATGGGGCATTGTTATGGAAAGCCTCAAATGCGGCAGCACATTCCTCCCGATGAAGTGTTATACATCATGCAAGAAGATGCCGAGGGTAAGATCAGTTTTCATAAAAGATAAGAATTTAATGCATGCATCCTTCATCCGTATATATTTGTGCTGGCTGGGATAGTGCTATATTGATGCATAAGATGCTCATTTTTTGAGTTCCTTGGTCTGGATCGTTGCAATTAATTCTTATATATATGTACAGAAACAAGGATTAGTTGATATCATTAGTCACTTAAGCTTGTAATTTATGAAACTTTGTAAATGAAATATTAGGGCTTTAGAGAGGCTGGGGTGCCTCCAACACCGTGTCTGTGATTGTGTACATTTGCTCATCATTTTCCAATGGGTGTGATGCTAACATTCATCTTCTAACTATCATACAAAGAGAAACGACTTCCGCACTCTCATTTCTCCCTCTTTTTCTAGCGTTTGAATTGAACAAATTAAAATAGAATTAAGGCATATTAAAAAAAGAAAATAAAAAAGAGAAGCAGTGCAAAAATAGAAAACGAGAGTTTGAAAATAGTTGCACTATAAGAATACGGAATCTGGTTTGGAATTTAGGGTCGTTGCCATGTAATTTCAAAGAATATGTTTTGCCCTATATATAACTGGTAGGTAGGATTTGGAAATATGCATCTGAGTTTCAAAGTTGGACCTTCCCATTAATTATGCGAATTATGCTATACGCATAATAATTTTTTAAATTAAATTTATAAACTATATGATGTGTCACTAGTAAAAAAATACGTTAATCAACATTCAAGTAATAATTCAATCATTAACAACCGCGTCATTTGGTTTACAAAATTTGGTTTTAAAAGTTCGCTCCATAGCATTGACCTTTACATGCAAAACCTAATCTCTCTTAATAAAATCACCTAACAATCATGATGATTTCAAGAAAATAACAGATCTCGAGAGAGGGGTTTGGGGTTAATTTAGGTGGAGATGTAGTGTAGTACAGTACCCTAGTCAGCAGTACAAATCTGGAGCAGCAATAGTTTTGAGCTGGTAGTACAAGGTCAAGAGATGGAACGTGACTTTGTGTACTGCATCTTCAAATTGCTAGTTGCTACAGCCAATTATATAAAGGAAAAGACTAGTCTCAAAGGAGGCATCAATTGTATGTTACATATGGAGCTCAGATCAATCATGCATTTGATCAGGAAGTTCAGCACTGGACGAACCAGATTGAAGAAACATCATTGAGTGCAGCGTTGATGAAAGTCCGTATTCCTTACGAATCTTCTTCATTAGGCATCGGAAACTTTCGTCAGCGCTGCACCCAATTATGTTTCTATCCATTTTGGCAAAGTGCTCATCTATTATTTCAATTTTCAACAATATTATGGCAACTAGGTCTTGATCTTCAACGCTTGGGAGGCTAGTAAGTCCTGGAAATGCTGTGGAAAAATCTCTAGTACGTAATATATGTATGTATATGTTTGTGTGTGTATAATATTATATATATATATATATATATAATTTTGTTCAACGCTTGATCTTCAATTAGCCTGCAGGCTTTTCTGAGATTGGAAATGTTTTTCATTTCTCTCCTCAATCAGCAAAATGCTAAATTATTTTGTTCTTAATTTCTTTGAATTTGACTTTTAAGGAGAGAGTAGGAAATTAGGGATTGACTACTGTTATAATATATTTATGACTATTTGGTCTATATATTCAATTTTTTCATTGGAGCAAAGCATGAACGCTTTGACTTTTTCTGAGTTTTTTTTTTTTGTGTGTTCTTTCAGCCTCCCAATTATTTGGGGGAAAATGAGGAGTACCAATTTTGTAAGCACTTCCTAATTTGGTAAAATAATGACGTTTACAACGGAATATATTTGATTTTTTATTTTTATTTTTATATTTTCCAAAGAGTAGTGCTACATACACCAAACTAGCACAAGCCTAAAGCGGAGACATTAACCAATGTTAGCCTTTAGGAAAATTTGGAGCAGCCAAAGTCTAGCTGGTACTACAAATCCCGGTTGGTTTTCAGTCAGAAATTGTCGAAAAATGCCGGTTCCGGTGAAATGGGAACAGCCCAAAATTGGATGGACCATGTTGAACTTAGTTTGATGGATCTTCAAAACGCAAAACAGCAAAAGCTAGCATTGGAGGGGTCTTTAGGAACCACAAGGCAGAATTCTTGCTAGGGTTTGCTGAAGCCATTGGAGAAGCCAACAGCACCATTGCTGAGTTGGTAGCCCTAAAAAGAGGCCTCGAGTTGGTGTTAGAAAATGGATTTCGAGGCGTGTAGCTTGAAGGAAATGCCAAGGGATTGCTTGATATTATTGTGAAGAAAAAGAAGGAAAGATTATAGATGTGCAGAAGTTCAAAGGCTAGACGCGGATAAATTTGCTCAAATTGGACATCAGCTAGAGGAGCCTAGGATTTGGTGGAACATTACACCTGATGAACTTGTAGCCATTGTGCATGAAGATGCAGAAGGCAAGATTATCATCCGCAGATGATGACGCATAGAGATCAATTCTTCATTTATATAATGTTGACGTGACGAAAAACATATTTACTAGTTATATCATCGTAATTGTCTGAATCTCAAGACGATGATCGAACCAATTGTGAATATTACTTCACACAAATTTATATATCAATTTGCATTTTTCAAATGAAAGAAAAAAAGATAATTTAATTAAGTCGTTATTCTGTTCTAAATTAGGTTTAAATGACCTATATAATTAACTAGAAAGCTATATACAGGATGCTACTTGGAAATAGCAATATCTTGGAAATGGTACATTGCAGGCTTTCTTTTCTTTGTTATCAACTATAATTCTTCCAAATGACCATAAAAGTGAGTAAAAAGAGAGCTACGATGCAAAGCTGCAATTTTTTTTTTTTTTGTTTTTTGACAATGATACTCTAAATTGCCTTTTGGAAGGTTGCATAAAATGTGAGCTACGATGTGATACGGAAATATGACACGACACGACATAGAATTACGAGAGAATACTACTGTGTCCGTGCATTGTAAAAAAAGAGCAACCCATAAGTACAAAAAACGAGAACACAGTACCTTAATAAACTGATTTAATCCACATTTATATGCAAAGCTGGTTCATAACTTAAATTTTGAACTAGCAATTAACTGAGATATACGTACCCAGTATGTTTTATTAATCATGTTGTTGTTTCTCATGATTGCTCATGAAAGTGAAGAAGTTTACATGCTGCACAGTATCATGTCAGAGAAGGCAAAACCAGAAAACGATTTCAATAAGCAGAGAATCGGTTGCATCAATCAAAACTGCGTAAAAACTACCAAAAATTTGCAAATACAAAATGTAATGAGACTCAAACAACAACAACGAAACTTTATCTCATTAAGCGAGGTTGGCTCTGTTCTAGAACATTATCGCTTTCGATTTCACATTAAATTTTCCATCATCTCCAAATACTTGTAATGTGAGATTCAGAAAATAAAATAAAAAGAATTTGCACCCAAATTTACTAACTGTCACCGAACCAGCTTCATATCAAACCAAATTCACACTAATAACAGTAATAAAAAATAAGAAGTAAAAATCTTTTTCGAAAATATGATGATCCAGTGCAGCAGCAGAATTGCAGGGTTGGAATTGAGAGTCCTGTGATTGGTGCCATATTCATTTGAATCATGATTTCTTGAATCTGACCAGATTCAAGATTTTCGAGACCAAATTGGACTCCTTCTTCCCCTCTAATTACGGAATCTGCCCCTGTAAACTCAATCTTTCAGATTAAGCTCCATCTGTTTCTCCCAATAAATACAAAACCAAATAAAATCCGCAGAACCCTAAAAGTTAATCCCTTTCCTTTCTCAAAAGCCCCTGGCTTTGTCTCTCTTTTTCTTAGACGGGAGCGTTTTCCCGAGAAAATTCGATATTTTCTGGGAAAATCAGATCAATTTTGTGGAATGGGCGAGGAGGGTGCGCTGCCGGACCATCTGCGGTGCAGCCGGACCGACGGCCGGCAATGGCGGTGCAAGCGGAGGGTCATGGACGACATGAAGCTCTGCGAGATTCACTATCTGCAAGGCCGTCACCGTCAGTTCAGAGAGAAAGTCCCGGAGTCACTCAAACTCCAGAGGACGCCCAAAACCGCGGGGAAGAAAGATCAAAACTGCAGCGGAAACGGTGGCGGAGTCAAAATTAGGGCACGTAAAGTGGAGAATTTGGTGAAGCTGCTGAAGCGGAAGCGATCCGACGAGGCGGTGAAGAATTGCAAGAAGAAGAAGAGGAAGGTGAAGTTGAAGAAGAGCGAGTTGAATTTGGAGCTCATACGGATGGTGCTGAGGCGGGAGGTCGAGAAGCGGAACCAGACGACGACGAAGAAGAAGGTTGTGGAGGAGAGTGAGGAGGATGATGACGACGACGATGACGGCGGTGGTGGTCTCACCAGAGACTTGCCTAATGGCCGAATGGCAATCTCTTCGTCTTCGTCGCAGTCGCCGAGGCTTCGTTCCGGCAATGCAGGTTCCAATTCGTCTTCTGATGGGAAGGTCGGGGCTGATTTGAACCCGGTTACAATTCGGCGGCGGTGCTTTCGGTCCAAAAACATCGAGCCAATGCCTGCTGGCACATTGCAGGTGAGCTGAATGACTGAAAGAAACAATTTTGATCATATGGTTTTTTAGTGGTTTTTGAAATTCTATTATTTTCGTTTAGTTTCTGCCATATAACGTGGGGAAGTTGAGGAAGGGGAAGAGGAAAAAGTGCCATTGGTGTCGAAAAAGCGGGAGCGGTGTTTCTTCCGGTCTAATTAAGTGTTCGAGTTGCCAGAAGCACTTCTTTTGCTTGAATTGCATCAAAGAAAGGTTTGTTCTGTGTTTTTTCATTTCTTTTTCAGTTACCTCGTCAAATGGATTCGGTTGTCATCAGTTAAAATACTGGCCTTGAATACTGAAATGTACCATTTCACCACTATCTTTCGTTTGGACCGAGAGAATGAATTTTTTAATAAAACTTTATAAAGAACTTGAATTGCCGTCACACGAGAGAATTCACCCTTGTCTGCGTACTCAGAAGCCATGCTTGTGTAGAATATTCTGCATCCTACACGATGAAAAAGTTAGTAGAGACTCAGAGAGAATCAAATTCTCTCGGCCCAAGGTGATTGGTAGAAATAGACCACATTGAAATAATATCCTTATGCCCTTCAGCTGTATGCTATGGTTCATCTCCTTGTTATATCTGACAGGGCTTGATGAATCTTGGTTCTTAAAACAATTTAGGTACTTTGATACACAAGATGAAGTCAAAATGGCATGCCCAGTTTGTCGAGGAACTTGCCCTTGTAAGGAATGTTCTGAAAATCAAACAAAAGACGCTGAAAGTAAGGTCTGACATTAAAGTTAGCTCATTTGTGAACTTGGTTGTGCTTCGTATGAAGTTGGATGCTAACGATTCAAACCATGCACTCTTTTTTTCAGGATTATTTGGGGGTTAAGAATAAAGTTGAAGTAATACTACAGTTCCATTACCTGATCTGTATGCTTCTTCCTGTGTTAAAACAAATAAACCAAGATCAGAAAGTTGAGCTAGAAGCAGAGGCAAAAATGAGAGGTAGTGTGTAAGTCTACTCAGAATGTTGCTCTTTGCGCCAACTTTGTGGTCATAACTGGAAAAAACTATTTTTTCTTTGTAATACCAGGGGAAAAGCTATCTGAAGTTCATATCAAGCAGGCTGAATATAGCTGCAATGAACAACACTACTGGTATGTTCTATAATTCTGCAATGTTTTAACAGTTTGATTGAAATTTATGTAATGTTCTTGCATTGATTCCCTGGTGCATCATTGACTTTTGGAACAGCAATAAATGCAAAGCTTCGATAGTGGATCTCCATAGAAGCTGCCCAAATTGTTCCTATAACCTCTGTCTAAGTTGTTGTCAAGATCTGTTAAGTGGGAGCCTTTTTGGTGGTATAAACACATCTCTCCTAAAGCACTCCAACAAAAAGAAAACTTGCGTCTCTGGTAAGAAGCAACTTGTAAAGAAGCCAATAACCGCCCATAACCAAAGTGTCCATAGTTTGTACCTTTCTTCTTCTGCATCAGTACCTAGCTTGAAAGCTTGTGATGCTGTTAATGGTATATCTTGCCCGGCTAAGGAGTTTGGAGGTTGTGGTGACAGCCTCCTTGATTTGAGATGTGTTTTTCCGTTAAGTTGGATCAAAGATCTAGAAGTAAGTGCAGAAGAAATAGTTTGCAGCTATGAATTTCCAGAAACTGCTGACATGTCTTTGTGCTGCCCACTATGTTTGGGCGTGGACCAGAAAGTTGATGGGCTTCAACAGTTGCAAGAAGCTTCTGTGAGAGAGAACTCAAACGATAACTACTTATTCTACCCCACGCCTGTGAACACAAATGGTGATAATGTTGAGCACTTTCAGAAACACTGGAGTAAAGGTCACCCTGTAATAGTGCGTGACGTACTTCAAGCTACATCAGATTTGAGTTGGGATCCAGTGTCCATGTTCTGCACTTATCTTGAGAGGAGCATTGCTAGATATGAAAACAACACAAATTCACATGAAGCTATCCACTGCTTGGATTGGTGCGAGGTCAGTGAAGTTGTACTGTTGATAGAATTGTTCTCTTTTAATTCACGATTGTCTACACCTAATCCCATTCTCAATTTTAGCCCTTACAAAGAAAATTGATTGTGTTCTCTCTGCATCTTTATCGCCTTATCTCTAAAGTTTCCAAGTACACATAATTATCCTACCATCCGGCCTTCTTTCTTTTAAAAGAAAAAATATAATATGGCAGGTGGAACTTGGAATCAGGCAGTATTTCATGGGTTCGTTGAGGGGGCAGGCCCAGAGAAATGTATGGAATGAGACACTGAAGTTGAAGGGTTGGCTTTCTTCGCAGTTGTTTCAGGAACAGTTTCCAGCTCATTATGCTGAAATAATACGAGCTCTACCACTTCAAGAATACATGAATCCCATGTCTGGTCTTTTAAATCTTGCTGCAAGGATCCCACAAGAAATCCCAAAACCCGATCTAGGTCCATGTGTTTATATATCATATGGCTGCACTGAGCAACTTGTACAAGCTAATGCAGTGATAAAGCTATGTTATGACTCATACGATGTGGTATGCCTTGTAATTATCCCTTTTACTTTGCTGTCAACTGATTTCTTGTTTCTTTTGATGTTGTGCTGCAATGACAAAATTAGGAACCATATCAAATCAATTGTTGAAGAAACTGTAACTACTTTCTGTGCATATTATTTGAATTTATAGATTGATACCTAAGAAGTCTCACCACACCTGAACAACTTCACCAAGCATTAATCTAAATCTTGGTCAATGAAATTTTAATTTTTAAACTTGCTTAGTACAAATTTAGGTGGAAGAACATGGAGAAACCCATAAGCTGTTTGCTAAAGCTTCACGTTTTTTATTTTTTGTTAAAGATTAGTTTTGCTTCGGTAACAATGTAAATGTAACATATATATTTTCAAGTCTTGGTGTTCCATTTCATTTATTTTGTTGATTCTTTTTACCCCAGGTTAACATTTTGGCACATGCATCAGATGTCCCTATCTCTGATGAACAAGTTTCTAAAATAAGAAAGTTACTGAAAAAGCACAAGGCTCAAAATCAGAGGGAGGTTTCTAGGGTTGCTTCTGAACAATCTGTGGCAAAAAAAGTCAATGGAGAACCAGTATTATATGGTGAAACCATGAAAGAAGCAGGGCTACATAATGTGATTGGAGAGGAGATGCATTTACGCAAAAGAATTGCTAGAGAGGCTTGCTTCTCCACTCATGAAGCATGCGCAGATGCTGAAGGATCTGATTCTGATTCTGATTCTGAAGCCACATTAAGTAGCTCTGGGATGCTTCATGATGCTGAAACATCTAAAGATACAAAGTGTGAGGTTCTGCTCGACAGCTGCAATAGCTATGAAAAGCAAACCTTGGACGAGTGTTGTGGTGCCCAATGGGATGTTTTTCGCAGACAAGATGTTCCAAAACTTACAGAATATCTCAGAAGGCACTCTAATGAATTCACTCGTAAATTTGACTTTCATAAGCATGTAAGCCCAAAACCTGTAGCTACTGTATTTGAGTAGATCAGGTTAAACTCTTATCTTACTTTTTGATGTCCACACTTACCGCAGGTTGTTCACCCCATCCTTGATCAGAGTTTCTTTCTAGACTCGAGTCACAAATTAAGGCTCAAGGAGGAATTTAGTAAGTGTAATTCGTGTCATTTCCATCATTGGTTGAATTATGAATAACTGAAGTTAACGCGCCACTCGTTGTCACCAGAAATTGAGCCTTGGACTTTCGAGCAACACATTGGAGAAGCTGTTATCATCCCTGCTGGATGCCCATATCAGATTAGGAATTCCAAGGTGTGTAACACTGTTATGATCTAGCATTTAGAAAACCTTTTGAATCTTTTGTATTTTACTACTTTTGAGTTTTTGGAATGATTACCAAAAATTTGTACAGGACTTGCACTTGTTATGCTGATAAGTTTATTCTTTCCGCCAATTGTCACAATATTGTACATTCTGTTTCTTTTGACATACAGTCTTGTGTACATGTGGTGCTGGACTTTGTATCACCTGAAAATGTTGCCGAGTGCATCCAGTTGACTGATGAAGTCCGTCTACTTCCAGCAGACCATAAAGCAAAAGTTGACAAGCTAGAGGTGAACTTTTATCGATCTTTGTACCAATGTCATATTTTCTCCATAATATGCATAAAACTTGATCAGTGATAGAAATGCAGGTGAAGAGAATGGCCCTTTATAGTATTAGTTCAGCAATCAAAGAAATACGTGAGCTTACTTGTGCAATGTAAGTACCCCTGCTGAGGAAGACATTTATCTCCTCTGCGCTTCCCACATTTAGCACCTGCAGAATTTTCAGAAAAAGGGAAAGAAAAATGGAGATTCTTCCTTGGACATGTCACGATGTTGCATGAAAGTTGGGATTTTAAACGATTGTCCAGTATCCACTGCCTGTTAGTAAATGCTGCGTTGCTCATGCTCTAGGTGCCCAAATTGTTGGACTCTATCCATACTCCCAATTAAAGGTATATAACTCATACTTTCCTATTAAATCATACTGCTATCATTGCCTGGTATAGGGAATGACGATGCATGTGTTGTGTGTGTGTCTGTAAACCTTTGCTCAGCCGCTCATTCTCTCCGTTCTTAAACATTTCATGGTGCTCTAGTGTTCTAGCAAAGTTTGCAAACTTTTACACTGCTCTTTAGAAAATATAGTTATCTGTTTTGTTCACTGCCATGAAGAATACTGTAGGAATGTCTTAGCACTTACCATGTTCCCTTACAGGTAATGGCTAGATGATCACGGCTATATCTTCTAGGAACATCTGGAAACTGCGTCAGCTGTAGTTTGTGAAGAGACTGCCTTGATTCGTTTAGATTCTATTGTATAGAGAAGTGTATATACATTCTTCGTTTGTTGCGGTCTTGACAAAAGGAGCGAAGTGTTACCGTTCCCTCCTAGCAGAGAGAATAAGAAATAGAAGGAATGGGAGCATTGATCTTACTTCAGATGGGAAATGTTTCTCGAAGCCCTACTTCATCTGATTATATGCTGGTACAATTCCATTTCATGTAAAAACACGACATATAACCGTGATGTTTTCCTATTGTTTTAGGGGCATAGAACATTTGAGTCCGAGTCGCTGCTGAATGCTTTTCGGATGGCACAAGAACTAGCTACCCAAAACTAACCTTTTTTAGCGTAGGTATTGCAACTTTTTTTTGAAATAATGTACACAAGTTTTAATATCCTCGTCTTGTTGTTGGCTAATATTGGATTGCTGATCGATTCCAGATCTTTTTATTGTTTCTTTCCCTAAAAAAGAAACCAGCTGGTGGCCTAACCACGACACTTCACTTTTTCAAGGAACTCACAGAGGTATTTCAGCCTCGCTCTGGCTACCATCGTCTGCTTGCCCCTGGCATATCTGATCTTTTTAGTTTGATTAGCAAATTTGCGAGCGGAAATTGGCAGGCATTAATTTCTTTTGAGAGAAAAGAGTAGATTTTGGTTTTGAGCGGATGCTCGCTCCAGTTGAAAGCGTTGGTTTTCGTCCGCTTAGATCACCTGCATCCTTCCACCTTCCCACTGCAACACAGAGATATGAGAAATGCTAAGAAGACTCAAAAGCAGGAGTCTCCATGGACTTCCTGCTTCCTCATGTTTTTTGCATAATATTTTATAATGTTAGTACAAGAATTAACATGAGACTGTGAGGTGTCAGAGTCAATGGAGAGTCAATTTAAGAGTCTCCTTTGCATTTCTCTATAGATTTTAGCCAACAACATGCTCGTAAATTCCTGTATTTTCTGGGTCGATCGAGAGGAGAGTAACTTCAACTCTTGTAATGTCATAGAAAGAAAGAGAAAATGATAACTGGTGTCAATAAGTTTTTATACAAAGAACAAATGTGTAAAAATTAATAAAATTGGAAGCTGTACAGGAAGGAAACGTAGTACTAAGATTGAAAGAATGGTTCTTCACTTTATTTCTTTTCTTTTCCCTCTACTGTTTTTGCTTGGTGTTTCTCAGGCTGCAAAAAGGGGAAACGCTTTTCTGCGATTACAAGCTACACAAAGGATTCAACCTTCAAAATTCTACTGCAATTTATCAACAAAATAAATTTGAATGAAATTAAAGATCAAAGCAGTCGCGTCCATTCTCTTGGGACGGGTGTATTTCGGGTTTTAGAACTGTCAAAATTGTTTTGTAATTGTACCACTGACAAAGACCACCTTATGGAGCCATTAGTCCCTCAATTGTGTAAGAAAGGGACTTTGCCCAGTCAGCTTTGAGAAGTAGCGTTTGCAATGTGTCCATCACGTTGTATGCAGGATCGAGTTTCCGCTGCCATCCCTGCAAAACACAATTGGTGAGATATGTAGAGCAGTTATTCACGAGCAACTGCCTCTAAGCAAGTTAATTTTACCGATGAGATCACTCAAATAATGATTACAGAATGTAACAACAGGTTTCATTTCATAAGAGAATAGCGATGCTTCAGCTGTGGTGGATATATAAAGGAAAACGAAATTACCTCAAGAACCAAAGTTGTTACCATGACAGTACAGACATTTCCATCAACATTGACTCTATGACGCCTAACTTTCTCCAGTAACTGCTGCATACACTCAGCAGGATGGACCAGATCACCTTCTGGAGTTCCCCAGAAAGCGAACGACTCCTCCACTTCCTGTTAGAACAATAGTAGATTTGAGGGAAACTTGTAACACAAGCATATCAAGTTCGTAATAACATTTAAGAACTGCATTTTTCTACAACCTTAACACACGAATAAACGAAACAAGGAGTGAAATAGTACACATATCACATCTTGCAACTGTGCTTAATAGAATTCACACTTCCAAGACAAGAAATTAATACCAGGAAAGTTTGATTCAACAAGATTTCTAAACATGAAATTAATAAACTTCCAAGTTCCAATTGAAAAATCAAATCATGCAACCTTATCAAAATCATTCCTACGAATAAATAAAAAGTTGCCTGACAATTTTACCTCAATGAAAGCCTTTGGGTTAGGGCATTTCTGTTGCTTAGATAGTCTGAGGGTGCACTCAGCAGCAGTGCGCCCATCACGAAGAGCAACCGCCTTGAAAAATTCCACTAAATTTACTCTATCATGTTTAGAGAGTTCAGCAGTCATGCCTACATCAAGGAAAATGACATGAGGCTTTGATTTGAAGAGTCTATTCCTAGAAGACTTGTTCTTAGGCACCCGGACAAGGATATTTCCAGGATGCATGTCTGCATGAATAAAGTTGTCCACCTGAAAGAAGAAATTCTGATAACTTAGAACGTACTGAAAAGTACCAAAGACCAGAACATCTGAGTTCTCACTAACAATCAAACCACAACAAATCAAGCTTATAACCAAGTATACTCTCTCTCTCTCTCTCTCTCTCTCTCTCTCAACCTACTTGACCACTTTAGAGGGGAGATGTTGGAAGACATACCAACAAAGAAAAAACAATCAACCATGTTCCAATATGCTAAACAAAAAACAAAATAAAAAGTTACACAGTGCATAATAGCAAGCTAGCCTCAGAGATAGTAGCCGCTTCCCCTGTAGTCATCTGCTCGTTCATGCATATGAAAACTATACCTTTTTTATTTTATTTTTAAGTATCTGACAATCTTTAGCTATATCAAACAGCAGAAATCACTAATTTAACATACAACAAGGTGCGCATGAGGTTTAAACACAATGAAATCACCATAGCTAAAGCAGAAATACATTGCAAGAAACATCAAGGGTGTGAATGCTACCAGGAGCATCTTCAAAAGTGCATGTGTCCCGATGTGAGCAAGTGCAGATTTAATCCGTTCATGCCCTTCAAGATCATCAACATAGTGTGACACACATTCCCCTTGTTCATAAGTTTCCACCAGAACAGCAGGATGCACAAGTGGATACAAAGGCTTCGGGAAAGAGACATCCTTCCATCTACGGAAATTATAAATAAAGCGGCTCAAATGGGCAGCTTCCCTTGCAAGGTCAACTTGAGACATCATAAAAACTGCAAACTGCTGCACACTTTCATCCAATCTCCACCACTTTAAGGCAGGAATGAACTTTGAAATTTTTGCGACCAGATTGATTATAACAAAATCTCTCCTAATTGATTCACCAACACCAGGGTGTCTAACCTTTACTGCAACTACTATGGGCTTCGCCCGTTGACCAGGGTACCTAAATCTTAAAGTAGCTCGATGCACTTGAGCAATACTTCCAGATGCTACTGGTTTCTCCTCAAAATTGTCAAAAATCTCAGGCAGCTTGCGGCCAAACGCTCGTTCAATAGTTTTCTTTGTGTAGGCAAAGCTATGTTCAGGAGCTTTGGTGTGAAGCTCAGAGAGCTTGGTGCATAGATCTCTCGGGAAGAGATCAGGCCGTGTAGCTGCCCATTGACCCCATTTGATGAAAGCTGGACCTGCCAATTCCAATGTTCGGAGAACAACATGAAGCCACAACTTCCTAAACTCAGGTCCAAAGCAGTCAGCAAATGCAGCCATCACTATGCTGGGTGTGAACAAGATTCCTAAGGTAACTGCTCTTAATACCAAGATTGTACCTTCTAAAACTGCAAATGCTAATGAGGTCATAAAAGCGTGTCCATCCTGTGCACGCATGTACAAAGTATTTGATGGTGGGTGGTATTCCGTTTCTGCCAAAGACCTTTGTGACCATGCTAGCTTCCCACTTGTGAAGGCAAAAATACCAGGAAGCAACAGGTTAGAGCGGGTTACAGCCAAGCTGAAAGCTTGTGCAAAATTATTTATATGCGAGAATCCACGACCACTATAGGAAAACCTTTCAGAGAGCCTTTTCCAAACAAGTTGGGCACGGTGTCTCACTGCACTCCTTGCGGGAATGACACCAAAACTCCTGGAACAATTACTTCGGTAAAAATTCTTCGTATTATTGTACAATGAAAATGAGGCATTCCCTCTTGTAGGAAATGTATAGTCCCTGTATAATCTGTATTGGGGAAGGCGGAGGCTAACTCCAACAATTGTCCCATACTTGTCCGCTTCCGGCCAACTCTGTTTCGGGCTATTAACAACCGTATTCGCAACTTTCCTAAAACTTCTAAACGTCAAAAATCTGCATTCCAAATACCAAACCCAAATAAAATCAGCATACTAACATTCCAATTCACAAACATATCAATAAATCGCTTCATTACTCAGGAAAAATAAGCAGTCCATTCCCATTTGCAACATTGATTCATACATTCAAAGGAACAGAGAAAATGATGAACCAGCACCCAATTTTCCAATGTTTCTACACAAATCAAAGGCAATTGCTTTCTCATCACGGAAAGAAATCGTCACAAAAACCCAAACCATAGCTGAAACAAAAAGCAGAGAAAACAGAGAGGAAGGGCGACCGACCTCGACATGGCGATCGGAACGGAGGGAAACTGGAAGAGGCTAAAGTGCGCTGATGGAGAAGCAGGAGGAGGTATAAGGTTGCTTTAACCAGCATCTTTTTCTCATGGGACTCGAGCCTTTAGGCAGCGTCCTTGTTCATGCTCGACAAGCTTTCGACTTTTCGTGGGGAATAGGTCGGTGAGATTTAGGGTTTCGGACAACGTATACAAGCAGCAGTCGGATCAAAGCGTTTTGGCTTGGAGGAGGTGGAGGAAGAAGAAGAAGAGGGCGGATGGTTAATTGGGTCGTTGTTGGGCCCGGTATCGTGGGCCTCACGCAATGTTACCTTTCCGAGCTGCCGACCTTTTGGGATATTTTGTCACTTTTAATAATTATTTTATCACCCGAAGATGTGGGAAAGAGTCTTAATTCATGTAATAATTATTTATTTAATCTACGCTAAAAAAAAAGAGACTCGAAATCTAAAGGATTCGATGTCTGGATGTACAAATATATGAATTATAAGATATTTTTATAACAATATAAGGATAAGGTTAAAACATAAAACAATAAATAACATGTACAAATATTAAATCGAGGTATGTATTCTGTGATAACTCTCAACAATCTTCCATCTATTTTTGTGCCCTTAGTTGGCTTAGTATTTCCGGTAATTGTAATAGCTTCTTTATCTCTTTATGTTTAAAAAAAAAAACAAGATTTTTGAGATACAACAAGAACAAATCTTTAAAATAAAAAATTAATAATAAAATTTATCCTTTAAAATTGCAAATCCGTATGTTCATAAACGTTTTTATTGAAAATATTTTATAAGAATCATATCAATTTTTCAAATAAAGATATAGGTGCTTGTTTTATTAAGAAACAAGGTACTTCGACTTTAAACATGATTTATGAAAGTAACGAAATGTTTTTTCAAAAAAGTATTACGACTCATAAATGCTTTTAAGTTTTTATTATCAAATACAATCAGAAGTGTTTAACTTGACGTAAAACGTACTAAATAAATTAGATGTGGATTCGATACGATTAAAAAGTAAAACCCGTTCAGAAAAAACGAAGGGCAGAGATTAAATGATATGCGTGTTCGGCTCATAGCCTCGAAAGTGTTGCCTACGTAGCAGATGGAAGTCCACAAACAGCGATATAAAATAAATCTTAATAAAATTAATAACAATGTCTATGGAAGTCACAGGTCTCCGTACTTGTTAGCTTATATCATAATAATGTTTTGTTGGGGGGTGGGGGGTTGGTGTTATTTAAAACTAAAAATTATATTAGTGAGAAAAAATGCGTTGAAGGCATGATTGAAATTTTGTTGCTTTCGCTTGCGGTAACTGTAGCGGCGCTCAATGTCGGTGCTAAGGGAGTTGGAGGGGATAGGGTTGTGCTGGTGGAGTGTAGAAGTGAAGGTGAAGTTGGACCGGAGCTTGGGGTGACAGTAGCTAAAAAACCTTTAATTTATTTAATTGTTAAATTTGAGGGTATTCGTATCTATTTAAGTGAAATTTTGGATATATTTGAAAGTTTTTATAAAAGTGACATGACATTTTTGAAATTAAAAGTTAATTTTTGGCTATATTTGATAAATACTCAAAGTTGCTGGTTGGAGAGTAAACTAAGAATTTACACCTTGTGTCGTTCAAATACAATGGTTGGGGATGTTTGTGGAGAACACCCAATCATTTCATTTGAACAACATCGGGTATAAGTTAGTGGAACGAAGGATTCAATGAACAAACACGCGATTTTGAATGGAAGGATGTCTTGCAAGCATTAGAAATGCCGAATCTGTAATTTATCCAACAGAATCGAATTCGTCGGTCTTACTAGCTATGGTCGAAGGAGCATAATGGATATACATACACCAGCACCCATCAAGCAAAATCACTCTCACAGAGGAACATTTGGAAAGATACGGAATATATATGTAATTTGAAGCCCAAGGTTTAAATACCTATAAAAAGCCTAATTAGCCCAACAATGCAAAAAGGGAAAAAGGGATACAAAATTGTTCAACATTTTGTACTCCACAATAACAAACACTATGAATTGAGCAACCACCACAAGGTGATCCAGTGATTGTAGATGAATTTTAAGTTCGTATTTCGCATAGCATGTCCTAGGTTCGATTCCTGGTGCTAGTAAATCTCACAATGGTAACTAGGGTAAGGTACAATGCATCTGTGAGTCTTCTTGAACCCTAAAAAAGTGAACTACAATAGCAAAACTATCAGCTGATCACCTCTTAAAAAAAAAACACTATCGATTGCAACATCATAGTATTTTCTTCCTCATTTCATCCTAAATAATCCGACATAAAGATGTTCTAAAAAACTTTGATACCTTGAGCATACTGTTTGGGTTTATCAAATTGACTGAAGTCATATCATAACTATAAATGATCTATAAACCTACCTCTTTGATAAAAGAAAAGTTTGCTACGTTACATATCTTGCCACCAAACTGTAGAGACACACATCAATCAAAACAAACAAAATTTTAGTTAGCGGAAACTTTGATAACTTAAGCATCCTATTTGGGTCAAGTCATGTCTTAATCCATCGTTCTTCTAGTATCCGTTTGATGGCCCCTAAAGTTTGAACGCTTTAAAAAAAAATTGAAAAATAAAAACAAAATAATTATCAAATGACTCCTAAATAAATGAATGATCGAGCTAATGGTTTCGTCACATGCAACTAGATAGTTTGGATTGCATTCCCCCTCCCCCCAAGGTTAGGACCTCGTCCCCTCCCCCTCCCAAACACACACACCAAAAATATAAAAATGGAAGGTTAGGACGTCGTAATCTACCAATCTGCAACCGGCATTGACACTTGACCATTGAGAAACGAAGTTAATATAATATATTTCACCATTAAAAAAGAGATGAAGCTTCTCCTTTTGTTTATTAGGGTTCATGTGTGAACCCAGGCTCAATGCATCACCATCCTACACCTTAACTTGAAAGCCGCTTGAATTAAAAAAAGAGATGAAGCTTTCTGCTTGCGTCTATCAGGGTTCAATGTGAACCAAGGCTCAATAAAATCAACATCCTACACCTTAACTTGAAAACGGCTTGAATTCTGACCAATTCAAATAATATTAGGAACCATATATATAATTAAAAGGCAGCCTTATGGTTGGATGACCTTCGTTTTCTCTCATATGATCCTTCGCGAAGGCCTTGCTAGCTTTTGCCAAAATTGGTGACGACAATGCATATAAGATACAATTAGGGGGCGTTTGTTTGCCCTCACTAAGTTGGACTGGACTGGACTGGACTAGCTATTAGTCCAATACTGTGTTTGTTCCATGTTGGGACTAACATTAATGAGACTAAAGGGGACTAGCATGGACAAAACCCTTCACTAAGAGGTCTTAGCGAGACCCCCCAATAACCATGGGACTAGCTAAGACTATCCTCTCTTTCTCGTCCTCGTCATGCTCAACGACCACTCTCGATAGACTCCTTGTCATCTCCGGTCACCTAGATCAATCATTAACTTTCTGACTCTCTTTCAGATCCATTTCACAACCAACTTTCATACAAAATATACCAAATTGAAGCTGGGAGTGACAAGATTACGATTTTACCTGAATCGAGGCCAAAATGTGGTTGAATGTGGCTAGAAAATGGCCTGGAAGTCTCAGCCTTTTTGGGCTTCTTCAAATCCATGACAAATTCGAGCATTCAAAGCTAAGATCTCGGTCCAGGGATGGTGATGAATTTTTTGGCGATGCTAACTTCATCCAATTTAACGAGGAAATGGTAAGAAAAAATGAAGAAAAAGATAAGATCATAATAAAATATTAATAATTTATATATTAAATGATATAATATTATAATTTGTTATTATCCAGCTTCTTAGTCCAATACTGCACCAAACGCTTCACTAAGTTAGTCCAGTTTAGTCTAGTCTAAGCCAGTCCAGCTTAGTCCTTGAAGCTAATCCAGTCCGAGATAGTCCGGCGCAACAAACGCCCCCTTAGGGTTTAAGGGGGAAAAGAACATCAAACGTACAAAGGGAAGCTTTATCGAGAAAAAAAAAATTGCTCCTAGTCAAGGGGTTAAATCATAGAAAAACTAATAAAAAAAATTTGAAAATTTTGATTTTTAACGATAAAGACAAAATAAAAAGTAAAATAAATAATACCATGATTAACTTTTTAGTGTAAAAATATGATTTTTCGTTAAAGTGAACAGTACCAGAAAATTCCCCTGATAGGGGGACCCCTTCTCTCTCTCTTTAAAATCAGAGCCTGAAATCTATAAACCTGCAAAACAAGAAAATAGGAAAGCAAGGACCGCTGACAGAGGGGGTTCATGCCACACCAAGGCTGAGGAATTACAATCCCATGATAGCAAAAGCTATCTTCACCTACATTCTCTTCTCGGTAAATGTTAGATCACCTTGTTCCTCTTTGACCTCTTTGTACACAATGATTTACTTATTTGGCATGAATTTGTGAGATGACTATTGTTGCTTTCACATTGCATATTATATACAGAGTATAATTGGCTAAACCTTTTATAATTTTAAAGAAAAACTAATGAAAATAACTTGAAAATTTTGAGTTTTAACGATAAGGACAAAATAAAGGGTAAAGTAAATAGTACCAGAATTGACTTTTTAGTGTTAAAATAAACAATACTAATAACTTTTCGTTAAAGTTGTCTAATTTTAATCCAAATCCGAATATTTGAATTTCTTTGATTACATCGGTTTCCGTCCTATCATTACTTGGTCTACATATCAAGTCACACATATTCCAAAGTTCCAAACCCTAATGTCAAGACACTCACACTCATCCACAAATGTTTTAATTCTTAATTAAATTGATAAGGATCGTAGATTGCTCAGTGAAATGAATTGACAATGGCTTCTTGCTAAGTCGCTGACATTGATGGATGTTAATTAATATTTAAAACAAAAAAGATTGAATTTCCCTCCAACTATATCCCAAAGCTCTCTTAATTTGACTGAAATAGTCTTGTATCTATGTAGCATTAATTCGATTATGACGAGAAGATGTGATATATGTTCCAAAACCCAAATTTCATCATCCCGCCGAAAGGCACATGATGAAGAAGAAAACTTCCATAGACATTTTGAATGTCATTGTGCAATTACTCCACTTGCATAATTTTATTGCAAGTCTCAAATGTAGGTGAACATTTTGCGTATAGGAGAAATCCTAAAATGTATGTTGAAAATTATATTTTTCATGCCACTAAGATTTTGAAGTTTGAACATATTGGAGAAAGTTGCCTTCAGAATTTGACAACTTCCTATTGTGAAAAGCGAAAACTCATAGTTTTTTTAGTGGTGATTTGATGGACACAGAGATTATAATTATTATGTTAAAATTTGCATCTATAGCTGCAACAGAAACTCTACATGTCTACGCCTTCAAAAGACAACTCATTCATTGTCAAAGATGCCATCACACCTCAATGGAAAATATGTCACGTAGACAAGACCCCTTTTCTTTTTTTTTTCTTTTTTTCCCCCTTTTGGAAAAGAGGACAGCCGGTGTTTCATCAGAGCAGTTCATTGGTAGATGTATCCTTTCTGAGTAGTCAAAAGATTTATAAGGATATTTTAATCTTTTTTTAATTATTATCATGTGATTTACTAACGTAAAAAATTAAGCATAAAACGTCTTATGTAGACTTATTCTCAACATGCATGATTTCAATCTTTGTGCAAATTTTATCCGTCAAAGTGTATAATTAGTGCATTGTCAATTTTTCATCTCAACAAGGTTCGAGTTCAAAAGAAAACTCAGGTGCTGAAAGACATGCCCCACTTTAGGAGTTTGCTTATTCAAAAGGTTCGAAGGGCTTTTTCTTTGGGCGGTCGAGGTGAAAGTGAGAGATATGGAAAAGGGTCTCTCTGACTCTATCCATTGGTCAAAGACCAGCCGGATTGCACCTTGTATTCTACAAATGATTTATACAGAGTAATTTTATATATAAACTTTTTGAAAATTTAGTTTTACATATCAGACAAGTTGGAGACACGTGTCAGTTTGGCAGCTCATACATCATAATCAGCTGCCTAATTTGCCTTGACGTCTAAATGATGCACGGCTTACATGCATGAAGGGGTTAAATCCCTTTTACTTCCCGGTTGTTGGATAAAATGAATTGAAAATGATCAAATGACAATAATTAATAAGAAATATGAGAAAAGTAAAAAGAGATGTGGTAATACGTCATCCTTAACCTAATTGAGATTCAATAATTATGAGATCCATAATTAATCGTCTAATAAGGTGATTTCGCTTCAGCCTCTCCATCAGCAGTCTCTGCCTTTAGATTGAAGAACCTCTGGATTTCATTGTAGATGCTTTACTTGCGGATTGTATAACCGAGCAATGATTGCTCTTCTTTTGTACTTTTTTCCCTATCAATGAAATCTTCTACCGCTTTGACTTTAAAAAAATAAAAAATAAAAAAGGGTTCAGGAATTCGGTTGAGAAAATATTTCGAATTCGTATATGAATGGTCAGTAACTATAATTATGCCACAAGGTAATTTCTCTGCACGTATGCACATTTGTGTTTGTGTCAAAGTGTCAATGCCTTGGGGAGGAAGAACTGAAGCTAAAGTATTAAGGTTTACTGAATTTACGTAACTTGAAGTCTTGGACAATTGTATAATTAATTAGTACCAAGGGCTTCGAGAGTCTTGTAAACCTTTTACTCCCTTTCATTTCATTTTATACTCTCTTTGGATTAACTTGTAAGAGAGTCCATGCCATGCAAGTCTCGGACACAAGTCATGCATCAAATGATAAAACCAGTGGAGACAAATGATTTGGTGAAAAATGTGTATAATCTCCCTCTCATCTATATGAAACAACAGTTTTGATGAATTTTTAAGTATGACAATCACACCGCCACGTCAGTTGACTAATCCAAATTTTATCGTATTAATCGATGACATAATTGATATTTCACAAACCTAAAGTATATAATATTGATAAATAAAAACATAATTAAATACATAATGTGAGTACATTCGAAAAAATATGGTATCAAGGTTACACCAAAGAAAAAAAGAAAGGGTGTGGTCATCTCATTAAGGCTAAACCAAGATTAAAAGTGAATCATGCATGGTGATCATGAGCTGTCCATTGCTTCTGGGAAAATTATTGCATGACAAAAGTCCCCAACATATTATTGTCAATGGAAATTTGATGTCGATATCTGAATTTTGGACAGTCAAATTTCCAAACTGTTTGAAGTATAAAATGCACATGGAAAGAACAGCAAAGTGACCCCACTTAAGCTAATCAATAATTAATAATCATCAGCCCCCGAAATCCTTATTGAAATTATTTTATAGTAGAAACAAATTTGTAGTCAAAAGCCTCACCACCATACGCTTTCCTTGTTGTTCTTCTTCCACCTTCCGCCACTGCCCACAACGCCCACACTACCACTTCATAGGTTGTAAACTTTTAACTTGATAGGACCACTGATTTATCCAACCGGGGTCAACCGAACCGGTCCAACCCCAAGCTCATTTATGGGACCCACCTCTGCATTATCGAGTCCACGTGTCCTAGATGCTGACGCAGTTAATATTAGATCGTAATGTTGACACTGCATGCACCACAGCAGCTAGCATACAGATATCATACAGCAATTCTGCATAGCATGGAGATGGACATCAGATAAAAGATGACAAAACCGGCACAAGAACCACGACATGATTTTTCAATAAAGCTAGGGTTTCCCCTTACGTGGTCCCCGTAACGTAATAACACTCACCGCTCAGAGGACGACACGTACTTTTCCCGTTTTGTCAAACTCGCATATTTCTATAACCTCATGCAAACTATTACTTTATTAGCACGTCAAAACGACACTCCGCCATACAGGTGGCCCAGACAGGTGTCGATCTCACGTATTCCGTCTGATCCCTCCGGCCTTGTCGCCGGAACCTTGGACTCACTGTCGGGAACCAAGAAACCAAATCATTGAGCTTTTGTTTCTCTTTGATCATTGTTACTGCGTGCAAGTTTCCCTTTTTGCCTTTCCTGAGTTTCCTCTTATAGCTAGATGTAAATAATATATGTTTTTGTGCCTCCATTTTTAATATATTTGTTAATTTGTGCGAAAGGTTTTTCAGTATGCGTAGAATATGGGTATGTCATTATACAATTGAAAATATTTGAAAAAAAAAATTATTTAATTGTATAATAATATTTGATATTACACTTTGTATTTCAGAAACACTGAAAAATCTTCATTTGTGCAAGGAAAAGAAGAAGAAAAGTTGTTTTGCTGCGACATATTTATTAAAATGTCATGCTTCTTGTGAGTCTACCAACTATTATGTACTAATTAATTGATTAATTATAATCAACGGCCAGATGAAAAGATCCTATTCGATTATTGTATGTATTTGGTTTTAGTCTTCGTTGATAAACAAGCATCAATTTGTCCAAGTATTTGACGTGAATTTAGAATAAAATAAGCATATTACCAAAAATATAAAATAATACTTGATAAGATAAACTACTAATTAAGGAGATAATTATGGAAACTTTCCATTCAAAGAAGAAAAGGGACATGAAGAACTTGGAGAGATTCCGGATACAGTAAAATTACCAAAACTAATGCACTGATTAATTCTTAGCAAATTCTACACGTATCAACAGCTTGATCAATCCCAATGATCAGTAAGAAACTTACAAGTAATAGTACATAATATCACATGAATTCATTAACACCCAAGATGTCTGGGATCCCAAACTTTAACATGTTGCTACAGTAGCTTTCACGTTCGTCCTCTGTGCCGCTGTTGAAATACGTTGTCGAATTCGAATTCAAAGTCGTCGGGCTTGAAGAAGGCGTCGAGAAAACTGAAGTGAAGCTGAAGTTCTGGTTGCTATTGTTGGAGTGAAAATTTGAAGTCTCCGGCGAAAGGTCCAAAACAGTTTGATGCTGTTCAGACCCAAAGTATGCAAAACTTGGTAACTCAACATACTCTTCCGTAAAATTTGAAGTCCCCACATTACTTTGCCACTCATTGAGTTGAGATTTTTGTGACCTAAAATCACTTAGGCTTGATGGGTACTCTACATTGGGCTGCTGCTGCATGAGTTGTGAAACTTCATTAGGGTATGGAACGTTGTCTTGAACTGGTTGTTGAGGTTGGATTTGGGGGTTGCAGATTTGGTGGTAATCATTTTCTTGAGCATTTTGAAGAACGAAATTTTGGTTACTATTGTTTTCTCTACGGGATTGGATTAGAGAAGTGGCTAGCCTTAGTAGCTCAGGGTTGAGTCCAATTGGTTGGCCAAGCAACCTTGAAAAGTTGTTCATTTGATGGTGGTGATGAGATGAGTTGTAGAGAATGGATGAGAAGTCGAGAAGATCAAGACGGGGACTGTGGGTGACAGGATCAATTCCCATTCGGAGAAGCCTCTTCCTAATGTGGGTGTTCCAGTAGTTCTTAATTTCGTTGTCGGTTCTTCCGGGCAAACGAGCGGCAATAGCAGACCATCTATTCATGAAAATGAATTAATTAATTGTTTTGACAAAAAAATTTAATTAATTAATTAATTGTTGAATTCTGAAGTATAGAATGCTAATTATTATGCTACTATTGAACAATGAAGTTCAAGTTGCAACATATTATATGAATAGGAAAGTAAAAAAGGAGGCTAGCTAGCTTACTTGTTGCCCAATATTGTATGGAGTTGAATAATTGTCTCCTCCTCTTCGAATGAAAACCGACCTCGTTTGATGTCCGGTCGGAGATAGTTTGTCCACCGGAGACGGCAGCTCTTCCCGCATCTTTGTAGCCCTACACAGAATTGAAAGTAACAAAACTTAGTTAAACCCCGTTACCGATTATTTGAACCATATATGTACAAAACAAGTCAATAAAATAAATAAATTAAACATGAAGCCTCGTATATACAATATATGACTAATTACCTGCATTCTTTGGGAGGGTTCTCCAGTTGCCATAACCATGTTTCTGAATATAATCCATGAGTTTCTGATCCTCCTCCGGCGTCCACGGGCCTTTCTTGAGGCCATTTTTGTCACAGCAAGGTGTTCTTCCCATGGTGTTCAAGTTTTTGTTTGAAATAGCTCTCTGGCTTTGCTTTTAAAATCCTAGTGCTCCAGTACCCACAAGCTTAAATATATACTAGCTTAAAAGTACTGTGTGCTCAACTGTTCATGTACGTTAATTGAGAAACATGGGTCAAATTTATGAAGGGTTTAGTGTGTGTGTGTGAGAGAGAGAGAGAGAGAGAGAAAAGAATGGATCGATGCAGATTAGATTGTAGGGTCTGTATGATAGACGTTGGTGTATAAATAGGAAAGCCAGTGAAGGCAATGAAATGAAATGAAAAAAAAAGGAGGAAGTCAAACGGATTCGGTGCCGTCCTGTTTATCAACATGGGTACGTGTCCTTCTTTCAGAAGCTCAACATATTGTCATCATCAAGATTCAATAAGTTTTCAACTCCAATCCCTCTCTCTCCCTTATTAATCTGATATTTTAGTTTAGATTTGTCTTTATTTATATATGTAAAATAATTTTGTACCTACCCATCATCCATGACCATGCATAGCATGCATGATAAAATATTTTAATTAATTAATTGATGAATAATAATTCTATTTCTATTTACAGAAAAAAAAAATGTTATATAAATCATATTTTTACATGACATTTATAAATCATGTAATTTCTGACTAATAAGAAATAAGTACGTTAATCAAACACTTAAGTAGTAGTTTAATCATCAACAAATGCGTCGTATAATTATAAAATACAGTTTAAGTAGATGATCCATCTAGCGTTACAGAGATCACGTGCGATCACTTGGGTCTGTATGTTATTATTTGTAATTATTAATTTATTGGATTTTACTTCTAGGGTTATCGTTTTCCAGCGGGATTGTGTAGTGTTTCTGTGGGTCGTGGCTTTCTGCATTCATATCAGGAAAGGGGCTTTCAGCTGTCATCGACATAAGAAGATAATGCAAGTATTGGTGCCACGTACCCCTCCTCTTGTGACTTGTGAGCTGACCAATATATTGTCCTTACTGGAACTTGACATTCATGGCGTCGTGTCTTCTTTGTCCCTCCTGCATGGCTCGAGCCAAGACATATATCACGAGCCATGGAGGTAGGTATAATAAAAAATTTAAAGCTAACTCAATTATTGTGTTTAATTATATAAATTAAGACAAGACTTATTATTAGAGAAGCAAATTGGGGCACATAGATTGGCGATGTGTGACTTAAATCGTGAGCAAGATGTTGCTTGGTTTGAAGAATCACCCGATATCATAGACTTAGGACATCTCTCGTTTGTAATTTTTTGGTGTGGGCATATTTTTCATTCGACAGGTTTAAAAGTCTTGATAAAGTTTTAACGCTGTCCCTCTATGCACCTTATTTTCTTTGTATGTGTTCTAATTCTTTACCTTCAATCAATAGCATGCTTTTGGTCGAAAATTATATAAAATTAAGATTGATTAGTACTAAGATAAGTTAAAACAACTATAAAGATTTGTGATATATATAATATAATATATTGGTATCTCTTGCATAAAATGATGTCGTGGTAATTTCGTGTAAGTAGTTAGTAGAGGGCATGGCAGATTTCAACGTTTTTGAGAAATTTGTTTCTTCTGTAAATTTGTTCTACGGACGTTGCCAACCGAGTAGGCAGTCAGTCCATGGGAGATCTTTTTTCTTCTTTTTTTCCAACCAGCAACGATAGTTTGATATTTCATTAATCATCTCAAAATAATACATAGATACCAATTGGGTGCAATACTTCAATGACCAAGAAAATGATCTATAGTTGAATTTGCACAAACAAGACAATAATAGTATGTAAAACCCCTAAACAGATACCATATGTACTAGAACTTTGCACATCACCCCTACAAATCTATCACAAAGTGATAGATATAACATATTTGTATTGGCGAATTCCAAACGGTCACGACCGAATAGTGCGGCCATATAAAATCATCACAGAAGCGAGACCACATAAAGTTATCATTAGTAGACGAGATCACATAACTCATTGCCCAAAACGAAAAACTAAATTCAGCAATCGTTGCAGTGAGGCTACAACACATACTAGGCAAGACAATAGAACTACACAAAACTAAACTACTCTAAGAAAGGAACCGCAACACGGCACAATCTGATGAACGGATAGGACAACTCAGGCAAAAACAACCACTGTGACACTGCACAAACTGGAGATTCTTTTAAATACGTGAGATTGAGGAGAAGCATTTATGTGAAGGCGGCAATAATCGAGTTTGGTGTTTGATGAAATATGGGAGCATTTATTATACACATAACAAAGGTTATCCAGATTTTAATATAATTTTGTAAAAATAACAATATTGAACAAAAAAAAGGTAGTGAGGTAGTCACATGTTGGACACTAGCTAGTTCAAAAGACAAGAAATTAAGGCCAACCCTATAAGTAGTAGATAGCACATTTTTTTAATAACTTACTGAATTACGAGTTTTGACCCTCCTTTCTTTGTTGTTTAGATGAATTAATGTAAATTATATTATTGTTTGTAAAAAAAAAATAAAAAGACAAGAAGACCAACTCACAGGAAACAATTTAAAAAAAAATAAAAAATTTGATGTTTAAGTTTGGTTGTTTGATTTTCTGGATCTACTTCACTTGGTGTGCAAAGGCTGTGGCGGTGAGTAAGTGATGCGATAGCCCATGTGCATCCTACTCCTTGTCCCACCATGATTTGAGATTTTTTATTAACATGATCTTCGTGTAACACGAAATTTAACGGTTTTATTGATATGTTTAATCTTACAATTCCCAACGAGCTCGAATGAGTGCTTGAAGTGTACTCATTGCTTTCCAATTATTGTAAGTTTTTAAATCCAATGTACAAGGATTTCTTGGGGACTGAGTTATTCATGATGTGTATTTCTAATGCCCTATATTCAACATTGTACTTTTCGTAAAAAAAGTTTGATTTTGCAGTCTATATAAAATAAAAATAGTTTTGACTTTATCATTGCTTACCATGTTCCACTCTCACTCTCAAACATTTGGCTATCACGTCACGTAAAACGTCAAGAACTCAACTTCATTGACTTGAGGGGAACTGGTTAAGCAATAATTGTGTATGGTGTGCTTATGAAATTCCCGAATGGATTAAGAATAGTATTATTAGGCTAATTATAGAAAGTGACTATACAACCCTTATTATGTTCAGAAGATTTAACTTAAATGTTACGTTGAACCAGTTCCAATACAAATTTGTATATGTTTTACAAGGATATATATTTGTCTGACAAACCCCTCGTTAACATGACAGAGATAATTACCACTAGGTCAAGAATTAATTGACTATAAAAGTTGAATAGCACGATTAGATATCAAACTTATAAAAAATAGATATCATTTTCGCAATAATGTGAACTGCATAATAGAAATAATTACCACTAGATCGAAAATTAATTGAAGGCTTGCTAGCCAACATAGTCTCTTAGATTATCATAACTCTTCACTTTGGTCCCTGATTGTCCACCGTCAACCATCTTGGTCCTTTTGCGAAAGTTATCCGTTAAATTGAAGAAACCACCAGTTCAATGAAAGGTGTTGATTTAAAACAAACACCCCCAATTTAATGAAGATTTCTAAAAAAATGACCAAAAAATGATTGATGATGGACAATCTTACGAACTACTTCTACCGATTTTAAATTTTATAGATTAAAGTGAGGAGTTATGTCAATCTTCAAAATCATTTTAGACAAAAAGGCTTAATTGAATATGTATAAACCACTCAAACCTATAGGTGACAATAAAATGATTATTATCTTCACCACTGAACCCACACTATTTGTCTAGCTTGATTATGTATCTATCAAGAAGAAACATGATTTATATTATTTAAGAAAGGGATTTCATAGGTTGACCAATCACAGCCACATATAGCGAAGGTCCCACATGAATGAATAGAAGGAGACTGAATAAAATACACAAACATTTTCGATTTTTTTTTCTTATTTAAGATGGACTGTATCACTATACCATTACTTTACAGATATCGTTCAGCACTTCAGCTAGCTCGAAGCCGTCCCTAACAGCTTGAACAAAATTCCACGTAACTCACATGCATAATCTCTATCTTTTTCTTGCTAAATATGTTAGGTTAAATAACTCATAGCAATATATATATATATATATATATATGGAGAGAGAGAGAGAGAGAGAGAGTGAGAGAGGTCGATAAAAAATAAAATGCATGCATAGCATGCATGACGATCTCTGGTGTACGAATTGAGCAAAATTCTGGAGACTTTGAGTAGTTTAATCATCCGATAGATTACGTGGAATGAAACTGGAAACTTTGCTTGTTACGTGTCTTAGCGCAAGACGTTAGTTCCTAAAGGGGGACCATTTAGAAGCAAGTCCTAATTACAATTAATCATCGGACCATCATTAGCCTGCCACTTAAGATAATCCGACGTCTATTATTTACTCTCCAATAGTCATTCCCAACAACAAAACAAAACAGGTCCCTCCTTTTATGACGTATGAAAGTCTAATCTGTACTTTATTAAATTTAATTTCTCTGTTAAGTTTAATACATTATTTAATAGCTTAATCGGGGAACCGATGAATGTGTTAATGCGATGAGCTAGGGTTTCTTCTGTTAAAATCTGTTAATCTGGAAGCATTTCGGTCATCCAACCAGCAGTTCTAGTGCCACCGCATTTAGTCAACTTAAAAAACCCATTAAACTAATCTTTGAGTTTTTAAACTTCTGCTATTACAAATTAACTTTTAATTGGACATGTGTCCACTGGATCCTTACTGTTCACTTCTTATTGGTTTCAACATTTTAGGGAATAATGTTAGGAAGACCAATATTTTAGACCAAATTTTATAAATCATATGACGTGGTTGTTGATTATTGAATTATTACTTAAGTGTTGATTAACATACTTATTTTCTATTGATGACATATTATATGGTTTACAAATGTAATTTAAAAAGTTAATTTATTTAGCATTAACTCTAGTTTAAATTAAGAGTAATGCTAGGTAGATCAAAATTTTAGGCCTAATTTACAAACGATGTGATGTGTCACTAATAAGAAATAAGCACATCAATCAACACTTAAGTAATAATTCAATCGTTGACAACCACATAATATAACTGATAAAATTTGACCTAAATAGTTAGTCTCCTAAGCATTACACTTGAATTAAACTAAAATACTGTTCATGTCGTTAAAAAAACCATCTCTTATTCACCCTTAGGATATGGGAACAATGTACGGTCAAATATTATTTTAGTCGTCTACTAAGGTCTGCACTTTAATCTTTTCAAGGAAACGCTTATAATCTCTAAGCCAATCACACACCTTTGCTTGCATGCCCTTCTTACCCATTATTTTTTTTATTGTACGTTTGTGTTATTTTCAAACCCCAAATCTAGCTAGATTTATACTTAATTTATATAGTAGTCATCCAAAGGACAAGAGAGATGTCGATTGTAACCGTGGTAGGTCTACTCCTCTATTCAAAGGGTGATACAAATATATATATGCTGGGTAGATATGAAGAATAGTTGGATTAAGACTTAGTCTATGTGGAGACAACAGGTGACCTAGTGTGGGTATATGTAATTAAGTAGAGCATTACAAAGTAACTGGATGCATGGAGCTTAAGCTTAGTATTGGTGAGAGATTCATCGTCACCTTATGTTGAAGTCAAATTTAGCACACTCTAAATTCTTAGATTAATAAAAAATAATAATGATAAGGAAACTAAATTTCTAAATCAAAATTTATAAACCAAATGACATGAAAGTTGATGATTGGATTATTACTTAAGTTTTTAATACCATGCTTATTTTTTATTGGTGACACTGACACATCATTTAGTTTGCAAATTTAGTCTACAAATTTGATCTACTTAGCATCACTCTTTGTTAATAAGATCTCATCCCAAACATGCGGGTAACAAAACTCACCTTCAAAGTTCTAAAATGCGCTAGACGCTAATCGAGCGGTGGGCAGGGACCTAGCGCCTAGGTGTCTAGGGGGGGTCTCGGCGGTTTTTTTTAATCTTCTAAATTTTATATATAACATATAGTTATACTTTAAAAAATACATAATTGTATTAAGATACATAAATTGTAAAATAAAATGACATATAAATGATAAAGTATTAACATACTGAAAACATGGAAACCTAGACGGTTCTCGGTGGGTGCCTAGGTGGGTTTAGGCAGACGACTAGGCGGGTCTAGACGTCATTTCTTAATTTTCAAACTTTTAAGATTAATCGGGACGATGACCAACTGCCTAGGCTAGGCAGAGATTTTAGAACAGTGCTCACCTTCAAACATTAAAACAATGAGTGAAAAATGGATTAGAATTTAACTAGGTCAAATGTTTGATTCTTTTGTATTGTAACAAAGAAAACAAGACTATGGTAGTTTGCGATAAACATACGCAACTGTAGACTCAGCATAGTTTGAGGTTAAACTGTCTCCATGTTTGGCGTCACGGAGACAACACCAAGTAATTAAGTACTCAAAGTTGCTTAATTATTATGACTAATTGTTGATTATACTACTCCAGCATCAGTACTTAAAATACTAAGCTCTGATGCTTACATATAGAATAATACCAAAACCTGTAATTAGTGGTCTAAAATCTTAGGGTTTTGCTTTGTACAATCATGTAACCCAAAGTAGTTGCCAATACGTGTAATGTTGACTGGATCCCCAAAATACAGAAATCTGGTAGAAATTTTTTTTTCAAATAGTTGTACAACAAACGTTGAATAATGATTAACGAGTAATTAATTATTTGCTGCCATGCAATTTCGTTGACAGACTTCATATAAATTAAAGTATCCTGAGATACGAGATCCCAAGCGTTGCACTGTCACTGTTACTACTTATAAAGCTACATATAAAATATGAACGATTAGGATACAATATTATCTCTCACTTTTTCTTTTCTTCCTTACAAAGTGAGAGATAACATTATCAGTGTTTTTTTTCCTTATTTACCACAATCATAATCAGTTTTTTTTTTTTGCTCGAAAATCATTATCAGTGTTTAAAATAACCGATACTGGTAGAAATATCGATATGTAAATTTGTGAAAATATTGATGGATATCTATTTCTTTCAATGGAAATGATAGAAGTTGCTAAAAAACACGAAAATCCAAAATGAAATTTTAGGGAAGGTACATGACAGTTTGTCAATATTTAACCAAGATATCTTAATATTGACGAAATTTGTCGATTTTAGGTGAAATTTTAGAGTTTCTCCATTAGGGGCCCCTTTCCATATCTTTCTCCAATTCTTCTGATATTTCTACGGAAATATCGATCTTATCAAAAAAAATTTAAAACACAACAAAAGATCAAACTCATTACAATTATTATACATTGTTACTGTTGTTTTTATGAGTTCAATTTGAGACGTTCCCCAGTTAAGTCGAGGCTAGTTAGTAAAATATCCAAAAATTTTGAATTTCTTTCTTCTTATATTTACATATGTGTTTTGTTTCTTTATTAGTACGTAGTCCCTCTTCAATCGAGAGGATTCAAGAGGTTTCTGTAGAAAGGGATTCATTAATTCGGAGCTAGATTGGTGTTCAACGTGAGCAATCTGTGGGGACACGTAGGGCATGTTGATGGGTTGATGGAGGCCTCTAGAAAGGATTTGGATCTTCGCGGGATCACCTTTCTGGGAATCTTAAGGATCAACGAACATGGACCATTGATCAAAAATCGTGCGGTCCCAATTAAATGTTTTTTATATTTTTAAAAGTAAAGCACCATTATTTTGCGTAAAAAATATAAAAAAGGAAAAAATTGTGGCCGCACTATTTTTTATCAACGGTTCGTGTTCGTTGATCCCTAAGATCCCCAAGGAGGGGATCCGGTGAGGATCCAAATCCCTCTGGAAAATGGCGACGAGATGAACACCATTCACGAGATCGGGGACGTGTCAAAAGGGTAGTGGTTTAAAGCGGAAATGCCCATGTATGGAGAGATTTTTCAGTGTGACCCGCACATGAGGTAGTACACCACATGCCATTATACAAATCGTGGGATATGTGTGTTAAAAAGTTAATAACTTAAAAAATAAAATTTCCCACCATTTACAACAAAACATGTGGTGTACCACCCGTGTTTCCGTCATCATAAAAAAATTCTCCCATGTATGAGTATTGATCTTCACTTGTGTGGAATTGGATCCGCTCTGGACCTTAGTGTCCGGAGTCTAGGGATCAATTCATCTGGGCCGCACAAATTGAATCCAACGGTCTCCGTTAACTTATTTTCCTGGCCCACCACACAAAACCAACGGCTTTAATTTCTTTTACACACCAATCAACGACTCAGATGATTTGATCCTTAGGCTCCAGACACTAAGGTCCAGAGTGGATCCAATTCCCACTTGTGTGACTTTCTATGTTCATGAACCAATGGTCTCACGACACATTGATATGCTGCGTTTGAATTCATCCACAAGAGTTTTGAGAAATCAGTTGTTCAAGAAATATTTCAATTTACTAGAACACATACCAGTACATTAAATATCGTAATATTAATAGTTGGAATTTTATATTATTTTTGAAGATAATTGGAGTAATGGTTTTTCAGCTTTAGCTCAATTAGAGCTTTAGTCCCTAGACTAAAAATTTGTGATATTGGTCCCTAACTTGTAATAATGTGGAGCAATGGTTCTCTTGGCTCCATTAGGACTTCCATCCATATTTTGCCCATTTAAACCCTTTATTGTAGATGGAGGTTCTTACGGAGTTAGCGAAAATAACCATTAATTTACATTATAACAAGTTCATGGACTAATACTCACGGATTTTTAGTACAAGGACCAAAGCTCCAATTAGCCCAAAGTTCAAGGACTATTGCTTTACCGATTTTTTTTTATTAATTATTACCATTTATATTATGATACTTGGTGTACTGGCCAGGTTCTCAGCACACTTAAAAATTTCTCAAACCAGAGCCATAAATCAGTACAATGTGAATTGATGTAGAATTGACTGTAAAATAATCAGTAACAAATCAACAACTGAGTCAACTGACGCTATCATTTAGTAATCAAGAATAAAACGTAGTTAAAAAGTGGTGCAAAGTCAGAAAAACAGTTCACATGCGAGCATAACAATGACACTCCGATAAATTAGAACAGTTCAGTCAAAGTTTGGTTATTACATTGCCTCGTTAAGAATCTGGTATCCCATACAATGTGTATGAAGAATCAATATATCATATGAAATTCCAAAGAATGATTTTCATTCCCATTTTTTAAACAAATTATTACAATCGTACATTGAAACAACAAAGAAATACCGACGGTGAAATAATGATCACCGGGAAACAGTTGACGAACTGGAAGATATCATCTCTAAAAGCCGGTTATGCAAGGTGCCATTAGTCGCAAGGATTCCACGGGAAGGGTATATATTCCTCCGTCCAACTTCATCTGCTGCTAGATTAAGTTCATCTCCCTTCCAGTCAGTCACCTGTTTTTACACGAGATAATTTTTTAAAATGGAACAAGTTTGTCATTCCATGTATATAGAGCACTCAATAAAAAAGTTGCACAAGTTCTAAAAGAAAAGCTCGTCTGCAATTTTTATCGTTTTCTGTTTCTAAATCTCCGTTAGTTAATCTCATTGCAGTTTCGTATCAATCCAACTGTAGAGCTTTGCAGTAAATTCATGCTTGAGAAAGAGCCATAGAAGAATATACCTTTCCCCCTGCTTCTTGCACACATATAATACCAACAACGTGATCCCAAGCCTATAAATTGTGACGAGTTGAAGTTAGTCATACTGGTGTAGTTTCTATAATCTATTGACAACTGGAATGCAATGCAATACCTTGGTAACTCTGTGAACTTTCACACGCTGCATATGAAGAGATACCACGCCCGAAGCCACCATCATATACTTGGATAAACTGCAGGCCGAAAAGAAGAAAGGTATAAACCCAGTTAAGTATTGACGATGAAGATTAACGTGATTTGTAATATACATATTTGCAAAATAGGGACCGTTAACTTTATTCTAATACGTCAAGCTACACAACATAAAAATAAACTTTTTCTATTGCAAACTTGAGAATCCAGGACTATCCTAGGAAAGAGTTGCATTTAGTGATAAAGTCTGAAAACTCTACATTCTGTAAAAACTATGTCAAACTATCTGAAAGGTTCTACTTTTTAGGAGCAGCTGTCTAGTAGGCAAACAACAAACCTTCCACAACAAGATTTTACAAGAAGAATTTCTCCCTCGTCAATGCTGTCAGCATTAGTTGATCTGAATAAAGATGATAGCGGAAATGACTCCCATACATCACTATCTGGGATAGAAAATCGTGCCTCTTCCACAATACAAGACCCATCAACAGAGCATTGAGTCCAAGAATAAGGCATTTTGGCTGTGGAATTTAGTACAGATGATAAACGTTTTGTCCATGTTCCACAGCCTGTATGAGCAACCATAATAATCCCTGATCCAGGTGGAGTGATATTTTTTTCCTGTACTTCAGAGGTGGATTTGTTGGATATATCATTCTTCCAGTTTGGGCACCCCATGACACCCAATACAAGCTCCCCGTCAACAACAAGTGCCAAGCCAACCTGAAAATTTGAGCCATTTAATAGGCAACTCTTATAGTAGAAAGCAATTCAGTAAAACAGGAACGAATATCTAGAAAAAACATAGCTTGAATCATTTCTTTCCGCAACACATGAAAGTGCTCTTACTATGTTCATTTAACACCGTAGGCCTGCCTTTGTTAGATAAGAAAGCAACATAACAACCAGAGTTACTTGAAAGGATATCCTTTAACATTGCTTTTCAATCTGACCACTAAGATATTAAGTAATCTCAGAGTCCTCCACCATACGAAAACTAGAATTAAATAGATTTCTAAGAAGATAACTGGGTATAATATATCTGAAGTTCCTATTTAATTGGGTTAAGGTTCCCTCTTTTTATCTTTGCTTCTTAGTTGGTACTTGCGTAGTGTAGATTTTGCGTCTTGTGCATATATCTGATTCTATTCAGAACCAAAATACACAATTTTGTGTCGATTTCTTGCTTTCTCTTTGGAAGCACAAACTGTTGAGTAAGTATAATTTCAGTAGTGTCGACTTAACAGCACTTGACAAGCTTAGATATAAATATAGTAATAGGCATCATTTAACATCACACATGACACAATTATATAACTACGACTTGACGACCGATGAACACAAATTTACCGTAAAACATCCATGCTGTATTCCATAGCAAAGTCAACTACAGGTGCCAGCATATTCAAAACTTACTGTAATGACCAAATATCCGAAAAGCGAAAGATAGAAACTCAATGCAACTTTTTCTAAGTTAGTAAGACATACCACATATAACGCCGGATTTCCCTTCACGAATCCTTTTGTGCCATCAATGGGGTCAAGTACCTGCATTACATTTCTCAATTCAGTACAATGCAGCAAAGTAAAAATCCAACTGCGAGCACCATGAATTAAAGCATGATAACCAAATAGCAAAAGGGTCACATACAAAGCTGCACATCTTGGTAACGTTTAATTCAATCATACAATGCAAATGCAAATCCGAAAACGAACCCAATAAGTGGCGGGCTGAGCTCCGAAAGCAAAACCCTCCGGACCACCTCTGTCAATGGCTTCCAATACTTCATCAGCCGTCCATGGGTTCTCTCCACAACTAGATTTGTCAAGCACCGCATTGAGCACTGGCTCCACCAGTTTATTCGAACGAACAAACGCCGAGTCCTCTTCCGCCACGAATGGAATCAAAGGGAATCGTTTCCCAAGTTCTGCAACCACCACAAGGTCCACACCAGCTCCATTTATAGAACTCCAAAACTAAATACAAACAATAAAAGACTTGCTTTAGAAAAATAGAATTAAAGGACCAATTAGCAATTTTACCCAAACTGACGAGAGCCTGGACTCCAAAATCCGCCACCGTCACCGGAGTCTGGTCGGTCTTTTCAACGACCCGCCGTTGAAGCACCGACGACTGGATGTCAACGCAGAGCGCGCAAGCTCTCTCCACGGCATCGACGGCAGCTTCCAGCTCTCGATAGTAGTTGGCCTTTTCAGTTCCAAACGGCAAACTCGACCTCACGCGGAAGCGCCGCCGGCGGAGTGCCGAATCGGGCCGAGTGAATCGGACGGTCGAAAAATGGCGGGCTGACTGCACAAAAATCATGGCGAATTTTAACCGCCGGCTGTAAATGAGTCGTTGAAACTCGTTGGTGGAGACTGCATTGAGACAGTGGGCTAGAAATTGGGCCTTGTAAGTTCTGGTTTAGTAAAAAATATTGGGCCGAGCTGAAATTTCATAGGCCCAAAATCTTATGTTAGCAGCCCAGCCCAATTATGAGACTACAAAGTTTGGAAAAATCCGGAAGACAAACATGCGAAAATCCTACGTAGATATTCTTGTCCTTATCCAAAACATTTGGGCTCATCCACAGACACGTGTCCGTCGCACAATGAATCAGGCCCAGCGACCCCCAAATTTCCATCGCAAAGTCCGCTGTGATAAAGACATCGCAGCCGTCTGCTGGCCACATCTTAGCCGTCAACAAACCACAGATTTCCAAAACCCGGGATTCATCTTCTACTTTCTCTCTCTATAAATGCAAGTAAATTATTGAACTCCCTGTTAATTTGATTTGCAACTGCAACCCTTTTGATCTTCTGAAAAATTTGTGATCTGGGTTATGAGCTTGAGGTACGCGAGCAGAGTGGTGCACCAGGCAGCTCTGAGGGCGATGCAGGGGATCAAAGACCAGGCTCCGAAGTGTGGCGATTCGACCGTTAAGTCCGCGAGGGATTCGAACCAGGCGTGGCGGTTATCGGCGTCGCTGGATTCGGGTGGCGGTTTGAAGGGGTCCGGAAAGAGTAGTGAGAGGGTTAAGGAAGCGGAGGAGTCGCTCAGGACAGTGATGTTCTTGAGCTGTTGGGCTCCCAATTGATGATCTCTGCATGCGTTTTATTTTTGTAAAATTTGTTAGAGGCGAAATGTGTGAGTTGATTTTGTGTAGGTTATATATAGGTGTATGTATGTATGATGTATGTATGTTATGTGTGTTATAATGTTAATGTATGTACATGAATTCTTTGGATCCAGAGCTTGATTTATTTTTTTCTGGATTTGTATATAGATCTTACTTTTGCATAGTAGCACATAACGCTTTTAGAATTTATAAGTATTTTTTAAATGCTTTTAATTACTTTAAAAGTATTTCTAAACGAGCGATAATATAACATGAAAAATAATCCTGTATCTCATTTAATTTTAATCCAATTGCTTCCATCCCAATGAATGACATGGATGAAAAGTTCATATATTTCATTGGGGAGGTGAGAAGTGGTTTTCATACATTTTTTTAGTTTTACGCGTTAAGAAAGATGTGTGAAAATTAATTTCCATTTGATTAACTTTGGCCTCGTTTACTCTCTAAAATTGGATTATATTTAAGGTATAAGCTACAATAAATGTAGAATCTAATGATTTTTGAGAAATTAATCATTCTAATCATATCATTTGAGTTTGTATGAATAAAAGGTGGTGCTGCTGCTATCTACAAATTTATTTTTACCTCTCACATATCTTATTAATTTATTCTCATCGAATTTAATAAATTGAAGAAAATTAATGAATAAGAGTTAGCAAAAGTCTGTGTAAGCCAAAAACTCAATGGGCTTATTTATAAAAGGGAGATGTCAATTATGTTCACTTTGACCCAGTCCAAACCTATAGTCCATTCGTGCCACATGATCCAGTTAAGCTCAATCTACCTGGCCATCCAAATCCCAAAATCTCCCTCTCTCTCTCTCTCTCTCTCTCTCTCTCTCTCTCTCTCTCTCTCTTCAGCCTCCACCACAAATAATAAACCTTGACAACAAAACCGATAAGCTTTTTCTTCTTCTCTCTCGTTTGCCACTGCAACCACATTTACTCTTCGTCGGAAACATGTTCTCAGTGAAGCCTTGTAATAGCCGTTGCAACTCACCATTCCTCTCCGACTCACGTCGTCTTCAAAACCTAGCAAAACAGCAAAGTACCGTTTTCACCCCATGCAGGGTATTGTCTCCTCATGAAAGAAGACTTGGCGTGAGGGCAAGTAGTGGAAAAGGAGAAGAAGAGAAGAAAGAAAGACGACCTTTCTTAACCCTAGAAGAAGCTGGTCTGGTAGAAATCTCCGGTCTCAGCACTCACGAAAGATTTCTATGTCGTTTAACGGTACTATTTTCTTTTGTTACATTTTCCACTTCTTTATGTTCTGCAACGATTTTTACATTTCACTTTGATACATCTGTACGTTAAATTTAACGTTTTAAAAGTTTATGGTCAAATCTCGTAGATGACAAGTTTAATTGTGCACGTAGATATCGTCGTTGAATTTGCTGAGAGTGATATCAGAACAAGAAGGATGCGAAATTGAGGAGCTAAATGCTGGGAAGGTATGTGACTGGTTTGTGAAGGATAAGTTGAAAAGAGAGCAGAACTTGGACTCTGCTGTCCTCCAGTGGGATGATTCTGAGCTATTTTAATTATTTAAGTACTTAATTATTTGATTAACTTGTAAGATGGTATATTTATAATATTTGATACCATGAGCCAAAGATTTTGTGAAACGATATTCAGTTTTTGATTCAACTCTTTCGACTGAATTAGGGGTGGGATATTGTAGAATCATGACTCATTGTATTGATGTGCGAAAAAATATTACAATATAGGTCGAGTTATATTAACCCCTATTTTGGTATAATCTTACACTTGTAACAATTGGAAATTACATTTAGATATTACATGTTATAATCGTAGAGATGATTCCGGATTAATTAAGTCTAATCTTACACACACCCCAATGGATGAGTTGGATCGGACTTTGGAACAAAGGAGCCCATGACGAGGCTAATAAGGAGCATTAGTGAGCAACATTTTCAAGGACAACATGATAATCGAGGTTGATGTGACGTTTACGAGTATGATGAACTGGATTAGCATCATGATAAGTGGCACTCAAATTATCACAATGTCGTTAAATAGGAGTATATAAGGGAACACCAAGCTCATCAAGATGGAAGCAAACCCAAGTGGTCTCTAGCACACCTATGAGCAAGGGAGCGATACTCAAACTCAACACTAGAGCGAGAACGGTTCTAAACTACAATTGATTTGGCTTCGTTCAATTTTATTTTTATGCAAACGACTAAAACAAACCGAACTATATCATATATAATGCTTCTGTCACGCTTTGGACATTGGGGAGCAAAATGTATTTAGCTTATTTTGATACCATAGAATCAATCACGATTTTTGTTTTAGTTATATTTTTAATGAGTTGTGCTATCTACACTTTTTTTTATCGTCTACACATTATTTTCAATTTCCAACTTTCAAATTAAATTTGAATAATGCATTGTTTAACGCGTATTTGGTATGGAATGTATGACCTTTGAGTCTTATATTATTATTTGTTTTGGGATTGAGTGGGTGGAATGTTACTGCTAATGCATTGCATTCTATGTATTTTAATTGGACACGTCTCGCCTCCGATTTGGCCTTGATTGACCGCAATCTTAGTACAAAATAAATAAAATCACTAAAAAATAGAAAAATTAATCATATATTCAGAGTCCAAATATTGTTATGTCTTCTTAGAAGAAAATAGTGAAAACTGTTTTGATTTGGGAGAACAATTTGTATAGTACTGGTAGTACAAATAAATGTTTTTGTATTATTTGCATGGAGCATAACGTAGTAGTGTATACTTGTTATACAAATTATGCGTATAACATGGCTAGGTGAAGGTGATCGCATCATGATAGTTTTACTCATGTTCACAACCCATATTGGATTTAACTATGCATTCAAGAATTTTGTTAAACAACTAAGAATTCGATGAATACAACAATTCCACTAAGAGAGTCACAAGATGAGGTTTTTCAGTGGGACGGTTCGATCATGTTCTTCATATGATAACTCACAAGACAATATAACACGGATAAAATGATTTATCAATGATCATTACTGTAACGGGGTCTCAAATCTGAAATTAACAACTGTAAATACGTGACATTAGGTTTGTCTCCACTCAGCACCTAGTTTACACAAAGTCAACTCAACAACCATTCACGTCAACCCATTGGTTCCGTCTCGCACAAAGCTAAAAAGCATTCTATGCTGTGTGCGACGTCGTTTTAATCGCGTTGAAGTAGAAAAAGTACCGGAGGAGGAGGAGGGGGAGGAAGGACGCCACAAAGGTAAGCACAAAAAGGTTGGACGTGAACTCAATCGGTCAAATCCAATTGAATCCTCTCCGTCGGTTCCGATTTGCTGCGCCGAGACTTACAGACAAACGACGCCGTTTCGCCTCTGTCTAATGCTCTGAGAGATGGCCGTCCCTGACCAAAAGTCGTCGTCTTCGTCCGACGGAAAAGTCTGGGGCTTCTTCAAGCGGCCGTTTCGGACGTCGAGGGACGCCGCCGTTATGACGTCGTCCTCGTCGTCTCACAACGCTCCCCACCAGCATAGTAACGCTCACGGCGACGGATCGAATCCAAACGCCGCGAATTCGGTGTCGTCCGTCGCCAGGTCGCTGCTTCCGACTCGCCGTAGACTCAAGCTCGATCCCCACAATAAACTCTATTTTCCTTGTACGTCTCTGTCTAATTATCCATTTTATTGATTTAATTTAATTAGTTTTATTCTATATTTGGTATTTTATGATTTAATTGCGTTTACCTGAAATAGCTGTGTGTAGATTGTGATTAATTGTTGTGATTTATAGATTTGCTTTTGAATTTTAGATTTTGTTGCTGATTTTAGGATCAAGGAAACTGTAAAAATGCATTTGCAAAGTTGCAATTCGTGTTATGATGCTAATCACGTCGGTAATCCGGTGATTAATATTGTTTTTATGGATGAAATCGATGATTTTCGTGATGGTGTCGCGATTTTTCGAATGAGTTAGTGGCTATAGAGGGAAATCAAATTGGTTTGCTGATTTATTTCGGTACTGGGTTTGTTGCTTGATGATTTATTTGCTGATTTATGTGTATGGACTCTGTTTCTTGAAGGTGAACCCGGGAAGCAGGTTAGGAGTGCCATTAGAATTAAAAACACCAGCAAGTCCTTTGTAGCATTCAAGGTACCGTCTCATGTTTACGGTTTTACTTCTGTTCTGTGGTTTTTCGGAATTTTGTAATTTGAGAATGTTTGGTGAAGGATAATGTGGTTGACGTTGTTAGAGTTTCTTATCTTGATTGATTTTTTCTAACTAGTTTTCTTGCTTCAGTTCCAAACAACTGCACCGAAAAGTTGTTTCATGCGTCCTCCAGGAGCCATTCTTAGTCCTGGCGAGAGTCTTATAGCGACTGGTAATGGTTTCTGTATAACTTTGTGCGATTCAGTTCATTTCCCTTTATTTTATAGTGTTGGAAATGGTATTGCCCTTTTGTACGGTCTTCTGTTCTTCGTTAATGGAATTATGTCTCTTATAAAATTAGAAGTACCATCGTTTTTATTTGGATAGTTTCTTCTCAGCTTTAACTTGTTTTGGCCTTTTAACAAGTATTTTTTGTTATTTTGGTTTGTTACGGTAGTATTCAAGTTTGTTGAGGTTCCCGAGAACAATGAAAAACTAGTGGATCAAAAGAGCAGAGTTAAGTTTAAAATCATGAGCTTGAAGGTGAAGGGACCAATGGAGTATGTACCTGAGCTGGTACGTAGACAGCACGCAACCTTTAAATGCTATCTCGAGTTATAAATTTCTAATTTAGTAGCTGGTCTTATAAATGTGTTCACTGGTAAATTTCTTGGTAACAGTTTGATGAGCAAAAGGAGCAAGTGGCCGTAGAGCAGATACTACGGGTTGTCTTTCTAGATCCAGAGCGTTCTACTCCTGTAAGTGTGGTTGACATGAAATTAACTTGAGGTCAATATTTGTGTTTGTAAATGTATATCACAGACCTGCATTGCTTTTCTCTTCACATTTATGTTAAGAGATTAATACTTTTTTGTTTCTTCGAAGGCGATGGAAAAACTGAAGCGTCAGTTAGCTGATGCTGATGCTGCGCTTGAGGCGAGCAAGCAACCTGCAGAAGATGCTGGTCCAAAGATTATCGGAGAAGGACTTGTCATAGATGAATGGGTGAGTACATTGTTCTGTTGTCACACGAAAATTGCTTGTGCAGCGAATACCTTCTTATGAGCTTCATTCATTTTCGCCCTTTGTGTCTTGTTTAGAAGGAGAGGAGGGAAAGATATCTTGCTCGGCAGCAAGGTGAAGGCGTGGACTCTGCATGAGCATTTGTTTCGCGCGGCTTTTTCTGATGTGAGTGCGAATCAACAGTCTACTTCGGTGTATCATTTGTAACCATCGTTTATTTTTATATTGCGGTCATGTGAAGAACGTTGTATTGAAAATGAAAAGAAAAAAAAAAAGGACGAGGACGAGGACAGTCCAATGTTATATACATTGATTTAAAAAGAAAACATCTTGAAGTGGTCTCTTGTAATTTTCGCGAAATGTTTTCAGCATTGATTTTCGTAAAATATTTTACGTGAGCATTCAGGAATAATTTGCGAAAAAAATATAAAAAATACAATTTGAAGTGGAGTCTCTTACAATTCTTGTGAAAGATTTACTTATAAATCTCTCGAAGGCGTAGTACAAGTAGTTGAGATTACTCATGGTAACACTGATTTACCAAAAACAAGATACATATGGTAGCGCTTTACGTTTGGCCGCACTATACGTTTATGGCGAAGAAGCTTTGAAGACCGTCAAATTCATAAAATAACAGGGTAGTGTTAATCACGTTTATTTTTACTTTTTACTCACCCCTCTCAATTTTTCGGCCGTCAGACCGAATGAATTGAATAAGACTAATAACAAAAAATTAACAAGGTGTGTCGGAGTTAAAAATATATATGTGAATAGCGCTATGCTAAAAACAAGAAAGGAGAATTCTTTACCCTCCTAGTCTCATCTTCTTCCATCCCATCCTCTCACACATTGTTTTTTGTCTTATTATCTCTATAAAAAAAAAATCAATATAAGATGTTGACGTGACTTAACCGTGACCGTTCAAATAGGAGAAGATGGAAGGGTAGAGAGATTCGGAGGGTAGAGAATCCTCCTTTTAAAAACAAGACATCAAGGGCCACTGGTAACAATAGAAACCACGGCTTCCTACAAATGGTTTTTAAGTGTCTAGGGTTATCCAAAACCACGAAGCCCCATTCCTTCCAATACGGTGTGCCAAGCTCCCTCTATATAATCTCACTACTTTAGTACATACCCAGTTCCAACCAACAAAAAAAAGAAGGATAAACAATCGAATTCGTTGAATGAGCAAATACATCATGAGTTATCGGTTAGACGTAAGCGCATGCGCCGTGGGAGGCTGTTGTGAAATAGAAGTGCCACTAAGCCGTAACGCCAAGAGCAAGCACGAGCAGATCAGTCGAAAGTTCTTGTCATCGTGCAATAGTGATCCGGCGAGTGGAGGTGGTGAAACTGGATGTGGTACAAGAACGCAGGCCCAGGCTGAAGAGTCCCTTCGCAAAGTCATGTACTTAAATTGTTGGGCACAAATCTAACAACTTTGGACTTGGACAGGAAAAATCGTATCAGAAAGTTCGATTATATTGTACCATTTACATTTATATGCTTTAACTATTTTGTTATGCAAAAATACTATCCTTACCATATTTTTTGTATTACATTTTGTATTATTTTTCTAATAAGATAAAACTCACATGCGTTATCTATATGCCGCACGTCTCAAACAGAAGATGGGTTATGTTGCATGCTAACCGGTTGAATTCAAATAAAATGTTTACTACTGTCGGAAATTAAAATGGGAATGTTATTAACACTCTAAAAATCTCATTTTACACTCCTCACAAATGTATTTTTCTTTCTAAATATAAAAAGTTTGGAGTGTAAAATGAGATTTTTCTCGTTGGAATACTAATTACTTTAATTACTTAAGTACCCCTGTACAAATTCAACTTTACTTTTAATCATTAAAAAATTGCAAGGATAATTTTGGTAGAAAAAGTTATGCTGATTCATTTTCCTAGCCCTTCCTCCGGTAAGTAAATTAAGTAATCTCATTCCTTACAAATCTTAATGGAAATCCATTAGCCTACCAAGGGTGAGATTGGGTCAGCTGTGCTTTTAGCCTGGATGCAAAATTTAATGGGAAAAGGCCAGAATTTACGACTCTTTTGAAATTACTTTTAAAATAACTAAAAACGTTTTTTGGTGAAATTAAAATTTGGATTCCAAAAACATCTTAAGTGCTTTTTGGAAGAAGCATTAAAACTACTTTTTCAAGAAACACTTGGATTTTTACCAAGGATTAGTTTAAAAAATATTTTCAGTTATTTAAAAAACACTTTCAAAAGAGTCTTATATCTCCAAAAAGCAAAAAGCCTTTGAGAATTTCTTCTTCTACAAAAGTGCTTTTGAAACAAGGATATATAGTTAGCATATGATACCCAAGTTTCTATCCAATTCTATCCAAAAACATATCCATTTAAAAATCCGAGTCATGCGATTCTTCTTTTTATTCATCGCAACGCCGTGACCAAATTGACAAACACCTCCTACACACCTCTCCTTTTGTTGCTACAAGATTTTGGCATGTGACATGTAATTCGTACAAGATTTATCCGTTTGGATTCACGTTCAAGCTTTGTGAAAATACCGAAAGTTTCTTGCAATCCCATCATTACACTGCAGAAAGAAAGAAAAATGGTAACACTAAAACCATGTGTGCGGCATTTGATTCCCACCCCCAACCCCCCACTTGAAATAAAGTTATGAGAGTGATGGCAACTTCATTTGGTTGTTGAATTCAGCTCCCCTGCCATCCCATAAACGTCCTTCTCAATTTACACACAAATGATTGTTGGGGTGAGCTCAAGCCAACAGGTTTCGCTCCTTGTGAGGATCGGGAGGATAACGTCTATCGTACATAGTCTTATTCTTGCTTTGCAAAGAGATTGTTTTTAGAACTAGAACTCATGACCTTTTGATCATAAATGAGCAACATTTCTGTTACGCTAAGGCTCACCATAAGAGTTGTTACTTAGGTCATTTAAAACATTTATACAAGCAATTACTTACAAAGTCATTTTCCAAAACATGAGAAAAACTCTCATGTCACATTTTCATTAATTTATAGTATTGAGAACTATATGCAACTACTATATTAAATGAAGAAAACTCCTTATTACTCGAAATTTTAAAATCTCAGGTTCAACTTGCAAATAAAAGTTCTCAGGTTAACTTTTATCATCAGCAAGTTCAATCCTATGATTAGTTTGTTGTGCAACTTAGCTTAAATTCCAACCAATCTATCAAAAATTAAAAATAAAATAAATAAATCTTACTCAAGATGGTCCCAACCACCATTCCAAAAAATGAAAAAGCAAAAAAGACGGGAGGTTGGTTATAGTCGTGTGCTCGTCTTGCGTCTCAAGTGACCTTATATTTAAATGAAAAAATTAAGTTCAAATCTTATTTTTCATTGTTTAAAACTTTAAATGATTGAATAAAAGGAATTTATAGCAAAAATAAAATTGGACATAAATGGACAACAATTTTATATTAACCTTGCCGATGGGAACGATAATATTCACTGCTACCAAAAATAAAACTTGAAATTAAATGAGACATATTTGCCCATAACTTAAATTACACAGTTTTGACAGTTTGAGCTGCCTTGCCCATCTCATAACCTCCTCCATCTTCCTCGCTGACGAATCTCTTCCAGTACCAATGTGTCCTCCATACTTGTCCCATCTCTTCGATCGGAATCCCCTTCGTCTCCGGCAAGAAGTAGTAGACGAAGATTGACATCACAAACACAAAGAACGCAAAGAAAAGGAAGAGCCCGAACTTCAAGTGGCAGAGCATTGTCAAGAAGATTTGAGCCACGATGAAGGTGAAGATCATGTTGACCGAAACGTTGACGCTCTGCGCGGCTGATCGGATTTCCAACGGGAAGATTTCACTGGGGACTAGCCATCCGAGGGGACCCCACGACCACGCGAATCCTGCAACATATGTGCAGATGAACATCACCACCACAATTGCATACCACTTTGGCAGTTCTCCAGGGTTCCCATCCACTCCAAACTTTGCTGCAATACAAGCTGTCACAACTGCCTGCAATTTGATAAACAACATTGATTAAATCATCAGAAATTCTCTATGCATGACGTCCATTTGTTCACGAGGGGACTGATATGTATCATTCAAATGTGTCGATAACATGTCAAAATACGTTTTGTTAGTGACTATGATATCGATGCATTGCCAATGACATATTGACAATCCGCTGTTTAATAAAATAAGGGGAGTTCGTTCCATAGCGGAAGTAATTAAAATAGTACCTGGCAAATCAGCATTTGAGCTCCACCCTCAAGGAAAAGGAACCTTCTTCCCCACTTGTCAACACCATAGATTGAAACCATAGTTGCAATTACATTAACACTGCCGGTGATCACAGCCGACATGAGCGAGGCATCAGCTCCAAACCCGATTGTGTTGAACAAAACCGGCGCGTAGAACATGATCACATTGATGCCAGTGAGCTGCTGAAAGAAGGGAATGACGATTGCCACGCAGAGGTGAGGTCTGTACTTCTTCCTCAGCAGGTTTCTCCACGGGTCCTTGATTTTGTTCGCCGCTTCACTAGCTGCTACCAGGTCACTGAATTCCTCCCTAACATCATCAACGCCGCGAATGCGTTGGAGCTTGGCCTTGGCTTCGTCATGTTGACCGCGCTCAATCATGGAGTTGGGAGTGTCTGGCAGGACAAGTGAGCCGATTGTGATGATAAGGGCGGGGACCATCGCGCCGCCCAAGCTCAACCTCCATCCCCAGCCACCCTTTATCTTGGCAAAGAAGTAGTTCAGCACATTGGCCACAAGAATACCAACTGTGATTGATAGCTGGAAGCCAATGTTAAGAGCTCCCCTGAATCTGTAGGGCGCCATCTCAGACAAGTAGAGTGGCACCGACTGTAATCACAAAAGAAACATAAAAATTAATTAGTCTAATTTACAGAGGGTGATTCGAACTCGAGTGCACATAGACAAATTGGTTGACCCGGCCAACTGACCTAACCCCGTCAACGAGATTTGCATTTGGATAATGACAATTAACTTTGCAAACAATTTGATTAAAGTGAACAAAAACGGTCATGGTCCAGGCCACACATGGGTTTAACATTTGTATGAATTCTTTTTATATTAGGAAGCAAAGAAAGTGACTATTTGTATTAAATTTAGGAATAAACGCATGCCTAAAAAGGGTGCACTGGAACTTTGTGAAATGTAATTGCTGAAGACAAAGTTTCAGTTTTTCCAATTAAATTTCGCACACATGCCACACCCCTTGTTTGGTTGCTGAGAAAACGGAATAAAAAAAGCAAACTTTCTCTCCTACATTTTCTCAGCAGCCAAACAGTGTATTATACCAAAAGCAGAGGAACAGAAAAAATTCATAAAGGCTTGAAATTTTAAATCCAATATTTGAACCAGAAACTGTTTTGTACTATAAACCCAATTTTGTCATGTTCCAAGTAATTTCAAATCAGATCTAAAAAAAATATTGGGTTTCGAGGCCTAAACAAAGCCTAATGATTTCCGTGCTCCTGTTTTTTTTCGATTAAAAAAAAAAAAAGGTGTGAAAATCATTTTCCGAAACAAAAAGAGGAATAGTATCTCTTTTGGCTTTTATTTTTGTTTGTTTTTCGGACAGCACATTTATTGATTGGACAATAATCAATCATAATGTAAAGTACCTAAATTTCTCGACCCGATTAGGGAAATGATTTCCGCACATTCCGTCTAAAGAGATGGATCATAATCAAAACTGTGTAGCAGTAGTCTACCTGATTGGAGAATCCGATGCCGAAACCGAGCAACATACGGCCGAGAATCAACATCCAGACAGCTTTGGCAGCGCCATTGATGATAGCACCGGCGCAGAACAGCAGACCGCCGAACAACATGGAAAGTTTCCGGCCAAACTTACGCGTCACGGTGGCGGCCACAATCGAGGATATGAGAGCAGCCAAGTACAGCGACGATGTGAACATGGTCAACGTTTGACTATCATACTGACAGTACTGGTTCGTCGTCTTGTCCTTCTCCTTCTTGTGGTACACCGACGGAAAGAACTTCTTCAGGAACGAGTCCATGGACGTTACCCCACCTGATCATGAACGAAAATGACATAAATATCATTAAAAAAAAATTTAGAAACTTTCTGACACTGGAATTAAAACTGTGATCTGGTAAATTTTAAGTACCGGAAATGCCGATATCGTAGCCAAAAATCAGACCACCCATGGCGGCGACGACACAGGTGACAAGAACATAAGGAGTGAGATTTCCGACGTAGGCCTTGCCGTTCCCGCCGGCGGGGATACCAACAGCAGGCATTGTTAGGGTTCTTGGGAAACTCAAATGCTAAGAGGTTTGATCAGAGAGAGATGGCAAAGGGGTTTTAGAGAGAGAGGGAGATTTGGACTAGAGAGAGAGAGAGTGAGGACGAAGGCCAAAGAGGAACAAGATGAGAGCTTTTGGGCAAGCAGGAGCTGGTGTATATAAAGAGAAAAATGTTATTCAATTTCTTAATTTACAGAGAACTGCTGAGCTGTCAAAAAATAATAAACAAAATAGATATTTTTTTTATTTTCGCTTATTAACTAATTTGTCGTTAAAACTGTTATTTAGTCTCAATTTATTTTATAAAATTGATTTGTCCCATTTTGTCTCCTAAAATTGTCATTTTTGTCTCACTTAATCTCAGTTCACTCAATTTTTGTCTATTTCATCAAATAAATGTTAAAAGAAAGAGTAGAACGAATATTTTATTTTTGACACAACTCTTAGCCTCCAATTTGTCTGCTTAAACAATCGTAATTTCATTTTGTCTCTCTTGCAAATTGGTGTGGAGTTATAGTTGTAGTCATTTGTTTCTGTTTTAGGGTTAGGGTTTCTAGGTTTATGTTTTGACACTATCAATTTGATCTCGATCAAGTATGTCTAATTTTTCTATCAAATTTACCATTTGTTTTCGTCTATGGGTAAAAACTAACAGAAAATTTGAAAACTTTAACGCTAAGGGTTATATTGAAACAAATTAAAAGATTAGGGGGGATTATAATCAAATTCAAAAAATTTGCAAGTTTTCTCTAAATGTAAACCCATGTTTTGTCCAACAATTAAAATTTCAACTTGAACAAATTGAGAAAATGACCAGAGAAGGTTTGGTGGGTAAAAAATACAGGCAGGGCATTCAACCATATGGGACTTCACCATTTAATGTTTTCTTACCTTTTTAACAGCAAACTTCACTTGACCATAAAATAGTAACTTATAAGGATAAGGGTTGGTTACAGTGATACTGTGACGAGAGATTTTTCAATGTGCCAGAAATATGATACAAAATACTATACGTAATAATAAAATTGATTGTAAACTTGAAGAAAAAAATTTAACAGTATTATCATACTTAATATGCCGAACAATGTTCTCGACAGACTGAAAAATTTCTTCACTATGTTACACATCGGATATTACTCAGCAAAAATATTCCCCAAAGGTATCGGATTAGAATGTTAATTTTTTTTTTTTTTTGGTTGAGCAGTCAAAAGTTGTAATATCATTCTTGTTCTCTCTCTTCCCAACTACAACCTTTGCGTGGTTGGCTTGTTCCGGATAGTGTTTGGATACTTGGTTCAAACTTTGGATAGGATTGGATTAATTAGTGCTTTAGTGGCATCTTTTTTGGTCGACTATACTCAGTAATCACGGGACTGTATTAAAGTTGGAGAGCACGTGACTTAAAAGGCCTTTACAATTACAGAAAACCAGAAAAAGTAGTCCCGTCGGTCGAGTGCGATGCCAAGGACAAACACACGAGAATAATACGAGTTCCTAATCCGGGGTTGCGGTATTGTAATAACAAGTAATACTGGGGCTATAATTGGGATTAGACCAAAGGGTGTGTTATTGGTTGTCGTTCCTCAAGTCCCGGAAAATATATCGGTCACTTAAAGCTGCTGTAGACCCACTTTCTTTTTTCATGCAATTCGTACTCTCAATTAAGTCGGCTGTCCTACTAATCCGAGTAATTTGGAGTGTACTTAAGGTGAATTCACCGTCCTGTATGATGGTGAACAAATTTCAACACCAATGCCCTCACTTGGATTTATGTTTCACCACCAATCAATTAATTTGGGGAACTTTAAAAAAAAACTTCAGGTAATGTTCATTTTAAAGAAAAACCACATTTTTATACTAAAAAATCAATTCTGGTACTATTCACTTTATCCTTTATTTTGTTATTTTCGTTAAAAATTCAAAGTTTTCAAACTCTCTTTCATTAGTTTTTCTATTAATTTAATGTCATGCTTAGTTATAAACTTACGTTATTAGAATCGGCAATGAATTGATACTTTGAAATACTGTTATAGTAACGAGATGCAATTTACTTTTAAGGCGAACTAGCAAGGTCGACCATTCGAAACTTATGTGTTATATTATGCTCGATGAGGGAGTGAGATAGGTGAGAGTTTTAAGATATACCAAGAGTTAACTATCACGTGGAGTAAGGACTGATTGTGTTTTTGATACGCGTTTTCCAACAATTTTGGAAACTAATCCCACGTTAAGAACGTATGACTAACTTTGCTATGTTAGTCAAGTGATTAAATATAGAAAACGACATCTTAATGAGATCACATCGTATTATCTTCAAATAGTAAAAACAAGAGATTTTAGCGAGATGCAATTTGATATAACTCACTCAAATTAAAGGGATTGGCTACGATATATACGTACATGTGTTTAACACAATTACCATTTAACGGTTAAATATAATTAATGTGAATATATGTATTTAATATGACCACTACCTGATTATTGAGATGATGATTGTGATAAATACATATAAGTATGGTAGTTAAATTGCAATTTAAGTCAGCAATTTGTAAAGTTAAATTTTAAGTCCTTATGCTGCCTCATAAAAGACAATGTAATGAATTCAAATAAAGGAAAACTAATGAAAATGGCTTGAAAACTTTGAGTTTTAATAATAATGACAAAATAAAAGGTAAAGTGAATAGTACCAGGATTGACTTTTTAGTTTAAAAATGTGATTTTTCGTTAAAATAAATAGTAATGCAGACTTTTCGTTAAAACTTCCTTCAAATAAAGCAAAAGCGACTAAATATAAAGAGGAAAAGAAAATTGAATAATCTCTTTTACTTATTCCCTGGCCCCTTACTCTTCTATCTGAGAAACTTCTCTATATTTCTTGTATGGTCTCTTTTTACCTTTTTATTTAGGGGAAGTTTGCTTTCAGTTTCATGCACTTTTCTGTAAGATTTGTTGGGTCCAAAATCCAAATACATCATATGTAGACACACCTATAAAACCAAACTTGAATCAACCAAACCACCACGTTAATTATTTCATGAAAATCCTACAAATTCAGTGGCAGAAGCTTAAACAGCAAGATTTTGCTCATAGTCTATGCTTATACACTACTTGTTTTAAAGACATGAATGTTCGTCAAGTCATCCTTCAATCTGAAATCTTCCCCGCTACATATACGTCATCATACTTATAGTATAGAAGAAAGTAATGAATAGATATGTTTTATAACCAGAAATATGTCTATTTATATCTCCAACGCACCTAATGAGTACAATAAACACAAACACAAGATAAGGTATGTATACACCAAGAGGTGAACTTGCAAGTGTTCAACTTGTGCTTAGCTTTTGTACCGTTGTAGGGTTTCCAAGCTGAAACGAAAAAAAAAAAAAAGAAAATTAAGAAGCAAAAATACCCTTCTAGGGTTTCATTTTTCAAACAAGGTTGGCTTGACTTTGACCAGTACAAAAACAACGTCAGGCGACGGATGTGGGAACCCACTGCAGTTGAAAACTTGCAAGTTTGGCCGTCCAGTCATCTGATGGTGAGCTTCTCATCATCAGCGCCACTGCATTCCGCTCTCTCCAAATTATGCAAAAGCTTTTGAAAAGCTGTGATGATTCACACGTGCCAGGGTCATGACTTCAAATGTGCAAGAAATCTTGCACAGTGATCGTTTGTCGTATACGAGTAGAGCCGCTGACGATTATTACTTGGTCTCAATATATAGTAGAATAATACTTGATTTCTCAAATGATGAATATGAGCTCATACTTAAAAGTCTTCGTTTCTTATTCATAAACATTTGTGTTTATGATCAAAGTTGTCCACATTATAAATCACTTTATAAAAATTATGTATGCAAAATTTCAATTAAAATTAAGATTGTTTAGTCATCAAATTATTAAGAACAAATAGACGGAAATAGTAAAAGTATTATGATCCGTCTATATATTTACTACAGTTGATCGACTTAGTGACCTTGGTTTTAATTCATTTTTTTTTTTGCAGAGATGATCTTTATAAAATTATTTGTATTATAAACACAAAACTCTGTGAATTAAGCACAAAGAATTTTGATTAAGAGCTCCTACTCATTTTTGAGTAGCCAAACATTGCTCTATATTGTCATCACTTTTAAGTTTTAACAAACATTGAGAGAATTAGGATTTCCAACTTACTGTCTATCCTTCAAATCCTCTCTCCTTTCTTCTTCTCTCACTTTTTTCTTTGTCTTTCTTTCTTTACAAAAAAACTAATAAAAGATATTATCGTGACTTAATCGTAAGCGTTCAAATAAACTAAAGCTAGAGGGAAGGAAAAATGAGAAAGAAGAGAGTCTGGATCCGAAACTTTTCTATGAGATTAAGGAATAGCTTATGACTCACCTCCACAAAATAAGTAGATTAATCCTAAAAATTAGTTAATTAATTAGATTTCATATATAGTTGTAGCAACTGTAAACGCCCAGCATGAGGAGCCACACTAGATTGTTACTTTGTCTAAGCATCTCTTCCGTTTTAGCTTTTCTTTAATCTTCATTCTCTCTTCCCTTTTCTTTTCTTTTCTTTATACCAAATATTTTAGCATGAATATCAACATTTAAATATAAAAAGCATTTGGCTATTTATGTAAAAATATTAATCTTTTAATTATAAATTATAAGTTATACTGTAGGCTATATATATAGACACACACACACAACCAACGGACATGGAAGAGCCTAATCTTCTAAACTCTCCATGTCCAATTGGCCATGCATTTATCTCTTTTCTTTTCTCGCTCAACGTGCATGCAATTTTCCCCATCTTATTTAAACATGATAAGATAGATAAATATGGAGTCGACAGTCGAGTGTTTTCCTTTGAAGTCAGCTTCCAGAAATACCAGAAAAGAATAAATTCTGAAAAAAATTATATTCAAAGTCAACCAACATGGCATGAGATGTTGAGACCGTCACATTAATTTATTTAGTTATGTAGTTTGAACTTGGTAGCTGTAACTGTAAGTATGGCTGATCCTAGGACGTAGAACATGGACCCAACGGAACAAAAGTTGAGAATATGACAAGACAGTCTCAATATGATTTGTATGTACCAATTTGTTAGTTGATGATACGCATTAGTCTCGTCGATTCCTTTAAACGTACGCTGTTATGCATGAGAAGATTTGTATGTACCAATTTGTTAGTTGATGATATGCATTAGTCTCATCGATTCCTTTTAAACGTATGGTGCTATGCATGAGAAGTTTTTTTTAGCGTAATTGTCAAACTGTCATATAATATTACTAGTTCATTCGTATTATATAACATAAAATCATGATATATCAACTATATCGTGCATCTATTTAATTGTAATATTACGTAATTGTCTGGTCTGTCATATTAAAATCTCCTCCTTATGAATGAACATATCAAGGTTGTTACAAGATAGTCGTGCACATTTATGGTTCTCCTCCATGCCTTTTGACTAGAGGATGGACCTATCAGTACAACCAGCACGAGAGTTGAAATTTGGTTGCACCCAAAGCCACTTAATTTGTTCTCTTTTGTTTAAAAAACCTCAAATAGCAAGTAAAATTATCTCTAAAGGAGATGTCAAATTTTAAACAAAAAATTTAAATTTGAAGGCTGATGTGGCATTCTAATCTTTTTATAAATTTTATTCTCCACCCGATATGTCAAATTTAAACTATTATTTACTTTTTATAATTATTTTTAAAACAAAAAAATAATTAATAATGGAGAAAAGTATTTATTCATAACTAGAACTAGATTAAAACCCTAGACGATAGTGTTGAGGTTTTGCAGCCGTGCATCTCTCTACCACCCATCATTCTCAGATCTCGTCTCCCTCACCTCTCTACCACCCATAATACAAATGATAAAGTGTTGAGGTTTTGCAGCCGCAGTGCTGCTGTTGCCGTTGCTGCTCCAAGTGTCGGTGCGGCTGCCCCAGCTGCCGCTGCTCTTGCAGCATAACAGAAGAAGGAAGAACCCAAGGAAGAGAGTGATAACGATATGGGATTCAACTTGTTTGATTAGGAGTTCCTTCCAGCAAGATGTAATCCAATGTTCAGTTTGATGGTTTTTAGTACTTTGAGATTAGTTTTCTTTTTGGCTGATATGCAGTGGTGATGGAGAAATTGTCAAGACTGCTGGAGTTCTGCGGAACAAATCCTGATTTAAATAATTAAGCTGCTGTCAAATTTGATAACATCTTCTCTTGTTGACATTCCATGTCATGCCACATAGGAATTGACACATTGGTTGGAAAACACTTGTATTGTCTTTTTATTACGGTTATTGCTGATGTGGTCATTTTAAGGAGATCCTCTAAGGTAGCATATAATTAAGACCAAAAGTTGAGCTTAATTAATGACGTGATTAGAACTTGATAATCTAATTAATACTGCTTCCCCTTTTCCAAGAACAGTTATAAGATAATTTTTTTGCAAGGATCAAAAGCCCCTTGAATTAATTAACTCAAGCGAATTATAAAGACTTGTATATTTTAAACAAATTTTTATACTGTACAGAGAACGAGAGACGTAGACAGAGGCATGAAGACAATGTCAAATCCAGAGGACTGTAAATACAATATATATATATATATATATATATATATATATATAGATATATAATACTTGAAAAATATTTTTTATGTAACGGTTTCCGATGAATTTATAATGTAAAAGTTATTGTATGTGCACTAATTCTTTCGTGGAATTTATGTGTCATTATAGATTGTAAAATTGTTGATTAAAAAGTAATTTTTGCAAGGGAAGTGTTATTGGCACAAAATCTCTCTCTACACTCATCACTAGTGTATTTTTCTTTACTATTATAGAAGATTTAGAATAAAAAAATGAGATTTTTGGAGTGTTAATAATAATTCCCTTCTACAAAAGCTTGTACTTTCAAGTTTTTTTCCCTGAACGTAGTAAAAAAAACATTTTTAATCATTATCGAAACAATTTCAAACGAGTTCTAAAACATGATTACCATACCATCTTACGTTTCCACATTTATTTCATAAAACAATTCAAATCGTCTTCTCCAAAGGCAAAATATTATTTTATGCCCCATATATTCTTCTTTGGAAAAAGGCCTATAGATTCAAAAGAAAACTAATAAAAATGGCTTGAAAATTTTGAGTTTTAACGAAAATGACAAAATAAAGGATAATGAATAGTACCATAATTGACTTTTTAGTGTAAAAATGTGATTTTTTTTTTTTTTTTTAAGTTCTCTAGATTCAATTATCCATTTTCAACTTGGCCATTGGGCTTCCGACTTGTGTGTTTCCTTTGGGCTTCTCTAGTCTCTGTCAAAGCTCAAACAGCCCAAACCTGGGCCCTTGGAGGCTGTTAACTAACTTACATCTCGCTCTAGTTTCCTCCACACCAATCTTTGTTTGCTTGTATTATTTTCTTCTGAGACAGGAAAACACATTACCCTGGTGAACTTCGCATGCATTTGATATAATGTATTTTAACGCGAGTGATATTGGTGAAGGAGAAACTCCGACATAAAATTTTAATTTCATAGATAAATGTTCTTAACCAATTGAACTATAAAACGCTTTGCATGACTAAACGAATAAGATGAAACTTACAAGTCCTCTTCATTAAGTTGGACTACTAGTTGTCCAAGTCCATGTACCCTACCAAAATATTTCCTAATACACAATCCCCCTTCTGTAACAAATAATTAGCAATTTTTTTCCTTCCACCAAGACTTGATAAAACACTTAAAAGGACAGACGTTTTGAGAAAATCTAATTTGTAATTAACTCGACTCCCATTTGATTCTATTTATCGACTGATTGATTATTCTAGATATAGCGTCACCCTCTAATTAAAGCTTTGAGCTCTTAAAATCAGAGGCTTAAAGCCTAAAATTGAAACAAGTAGCTAGTTCTAAGCTAGAATTCTAAAGTTAAAAATTTGATTTGTGATTCTACAGCCTAAAGCAATCAACTACGTCAAAGAATGAGATCAAAACCAAGCAAAATCATAGTTTAACAGAATGAATGTCTTTAACAAGAAATTGACAGAAGAGACAATGGCATACATAGGACAAGCAAATCCAGCAGGAAACTTGATCTATCACTATCTTTTGTGTCCACAGAGGGTAAATGAAGTAGACCATGGCAGCCTTGCCTCTACTCTTCACATGCCCCTTTGGGAGTTCATGGCTTTCCCATGTGCTCCTTCCTAATAATACACAACCTAAATATTATATAACCCATCCCCATCTCACTTAAACTAAATGCAATTGCAATTGCATTCTCGTCATTCATTCATTCTTTGGCACATTGCTGCCACTACATGCATCAACAATATCTTAAACAAATATATTGTAGTAGCAAGTTGGACGTAGTCAAGTTGGTTAGGGCAGAGTCGAATCGCCCTCCTTATAATTTATATTAAATTAGAATTATCGCTCAAATAAAAGAAGGCTTTTTAATAAAAATGGTCATGAGATTGTCATAACTCTACACTTTTGGTCCCTGAGAATTAAAATCAATAGAACTGGTCGATGAGATTGTCCATCGTCAATCTTTTTTGTCATTCTTTGAAAAATCTTCGTTAAATTGAAGAAACCACCAAATTAAGGAGATGGGTTGATTTGACAAAAATACCGTGAAGGACCAAATGATTGAGGGTGAACAATCACAGTGACGGCTTCTATCGATTTTAAATCTCAGAAACCAAAATAAAGAGTTATGTCAATCTTATGAACTGTTCCGAATCAAGATGAAATTTGGACAATCTTATGTATACAATATTGACAAGAAGATGATGTGAAAGAGGATAATAAAGATGAAATTTGGAGTTCCAACTTGGGCTTGACAAACAAGTAAATACTTGGAAAAACCCTTTTATGCAGATATACAAGTTATGAACAAAAATTGCAAACAAAAATTAAATGAAAATTATATAAAGACAAAAACCCTACATTTGATTCAAGAATCAACGCCAGATTCCACTCAACATGCTACGAAATCTGTTTGTGGATAACTTCTTGACAAGCTTCTTGGCATCCGAAACTTGATCTTCTGCAAGTTTTTCGATGTTTTTCAAGTAACCCGAATGCGCAATCTTCCTCCTCCCACCGTTGCAGCTCGTCAGCGACATCAAAATGGAGAACAAGGGCTTCGTGTTGCCCGAATTTACTTGCTCCGGATCGAACCGCTGCAAAAGGAGGCGCATGTTGCGATCATCCTGCACGAATCGTTTTCTATTTTTCGGGACTGAGACCATGTTCGACAGCGCCTCAGCCGCCATTTCTCGAACCTCAAACGACTTTGAATCGAGGAAATTGACCAGCTCCGTCATGAAATTTGCATCCCCCATTGCCTTATTGGCCTCCTCTGATTTCCCACACATCCTGATCGCCACTTTTAGCGCTAGTTCTTGAATCGAAACCTCCCCATTTCGTAGGAAGAACATGAGCTGATCAACAAAACCGTACTTGATCAGAACACTAATCGAACTCGCATTCCAAAAAGACAAATTCTCTATTGCCCTCAATGCCGTCTCCCTCACTTTACAAGAACAAGCCACCGATCGAGGCTCCAAAACGCGAACCAACGCTCGAATTCCGCCCTCTTTCGCCACCATAATCCGAATTGCCTCGTCCCCAGAAGCAATGTTTTGCAGAAACTCAATCGAATTGATCTGCAAGACTTCGTCTTTTGACCTTGTGAGCCTGATAAACGTCGAAATTACACCTCCTTCAACCATGAATCTCTTGATTTCTTCAACGCCAACAAGATTTTTGAGTGCCCCGCAAGCAGGACCAACCAATTCTGATCTGATTTCGCCGCCATCGCCGCCGGAACATAACTTAAGCAGAGCCGTGACTCCGCCGTGAGCTGAAATAGACCACCCATTATCCGAATTTTCAGTTAATCTCTGTAAGCTCTTTGCAGCTTCTTCTTTCCCAACCTCACTCCCACACTCCAAAACCCGAATCAACGGCGCGATAATCCCGGCTTCGATCAGAACAACCTTGTACGAACGAAACCCAGAAATAACAGAAACAATCTTTGCAGCCAACTCTTGGATTTCAACCTCATGCGAAAAATCAAGAAAACTAATCAGTAAATGCACAATCACGCTATGTTCAACGACGACTTTAACATACTTGTCGTCTTCCACGACAGCCTCGTGCAGATTAAGCAACGCCAGTCGTTTCATCTCCGCGTCGCCAATCTTCATCCTCGTCATCAAGTCTCTGACGTAGAACCTCATGTCGTCTCTGCAAGCTCCGTTGCCGGGCCTCGAAACGACGATCGCGAACCGCCGTGTCAAAACGCCAGCGTTGTAAACCTCCGATAGGTTTCTTGCGTGAAGATCGAGTCTTGCGGAAAGCATGTCCAAGTCGCTCTGCATCAGGAGCTTCCCGCTGTACGAAAGATCGACGCAGCGACGAGCGAGGTCGTGACACTCGTTGACCGTCTTCCATGTATTCGACACAATGCCTGAGACAGCAGGGTTTTCGCTGGCCTCGCAGTTTTGTACGGCCACTAGGCCGGAGTTCAAATCTTCGAGCTTGGTCCTTATCGTTTTCCATTTCGCTGCAAAGATTTTTATGGAATAAGAAAGCGAAATCAGAGATGTAATGGACTCGATAATTCGCCGGAGACTTGATTCACCGGAGGAAGATTCCGACGAGTTTTGGCTCTGCTCTGTTTCTTTGGCTCCCTGCTTCTCTTCTTCCCCCATTGTTGCTCTCACTGGTTTTGAAATCAACCCATCTGGAAATAGCGAAGTGACCGGATCCCGGCGAGATGGGTACGAATATTCCGGCAAATTTGATCGGAATTGGAAACGGAATGGAATCTAGTTGACGATCTTACCGTGAACAGACAGAGAGGCTCTGACTTCTCCCATCTTTCTCCTGGTTCTGTACTTATCCCCGGTTTGGCAGCTGATCCATTGAATTGGACTTTAGTGCGAAATTACATGATTGACCTTACGGGCGGGTGTGTAAGTGGAATACGAGTGGGGGATTTAAGAGGGGCAATTTTGTAAGTACACTGGGGATAAGAAATCTGTTGGAAGTTGGCGCTTATTCAAAGGAGGTGGTAGTAAATCATTGTATTTTATCTAACACAATTTAAATATGTTTTTAGGGGCTATTCAGCCACTATTGGTGGTTAAAACTTTTAAGCAATGCTTACATTATGCATATGTATGGATTTGTTTAATTATTTATTCTAGAAGAGTTTTGGCTTATTTTAGCTATGTTTTCTGAAACTTCATTCCAATCTCATTTTACTTCTTAAAACTCAAAAATCGTCATTTTACTCTCTGAAACTCGATTTCAATATCACTTTGTCTCATGAAGCTCAAAAGACGTCACTTTACTCTCTGAAACTCGATTTTTATCTCATTTTACTCTCTAAAACTCAAAACTCGCAATTTTACTCCTTAAAATTCAAAAGTTGCTCTATATTGCCTTATATCTGTTTTTTTAGAATAAGTGGGATCATCATCGAGTTCCAGGGAGCAAAGAGCAGCTTTTGAGTTTCAAAGGGAAAAGTGGAACTGAAATCGAACCATAGAGCAAAGTAACGACTTTAAGTTTCATAAGAGAAAGTAAGATCAAAATCGAGTTTTAGAAGAGTAGTGAAAAATAAGTCTTCATAGTAAAAGCATTTAAATATGGGAACTTTAATGAAAAGCTCCCGGTACTGTTTACTTTAACGAAAAATCATATTTTTATACTAAAAAGTCAATGATGGTATTATTCACTTTACCCTTCATTTTGTCATTATCGTTAAAACTTAAAATTTTCAAGTCATTTTCATTAGTTTTTCTTTTAAATATACTAAGGTGCAACCATTTAACCATCATAATTCACAACACTCAATTGTCAAATTTTCGCTTTTATCATCTAATTATTGGAGCAACCTTTGAATATTTTGTGACTGGGTATTAGAAGCAAACACGTTTGAATACCTGTTGAAATTTTAGAAGCAAACACCTCGCATGTTCTTCGTCAAGTTTAATTGTAAAGTACTAAAGTGCTGGAATAAGCGTTTTTCCTTGAGTGTCCAAAAAAATTCTAAACAAACACTAAGTTGTTTAGAGCGTTCGCAACTTACATTTTTGAAAAATAAAAAAGAGAAAAGCCCGCTAGATTTTATCTTTTTATTACCTTTCTTCTAACTTGTAATATTACTCCGAATCTTTTAGTATAACTGGTTTATACTTTCACTTGGCAGCTATAGCAAAAAGGAATATTCTTTGTTTTATTTCTTTTTTGGGTAATATTCTAAAGATGTATTTTTTGTCAAAAGAGCATAAGCATACCATAGACAAAGAAAAATATATAAAATGATCACCTTGTAAAATGACTACAAGATGTGACAGTTCAAACTTTGAGATAATATGGAATCAATGCTTTTAACAAAAATTTCATCTTTTATTTTTTATTTTTTACTTTTTTTTATGGAAAGAAAAAAGAAAAAAAAAGAAGAATGTTTGGGTTGAGTTCACGAGTAGGGATTGAGATCTTCTCTAAATCTCATACTACAGAATTTGCAAACCGAGTAATTTAGAGGTAAATTAATGAGATAAGCTAATAAGAACTGTAAAATTTAAATTAAATAGTCCTAATTGTTGGATCAGTTGTCCTTGAAATGTGATGGATCCCACGAGTAGGAGAAGTATTATGGTAAGAAATTTCCGTGGTTGGACCTTTATCAACTTTTAACTTTATACACTTTTTTAAGTAGTAATGGAGAAATTAATTCTGATCACCTACTAAAAATTTATTGATTAGGACAACTATATTTATTTTGTGGCAGAGTAGGGCAAGCATGAGCAAAACAAGAGACAGACTAAGCTGTACGTATATAAATACTTTGTAAGAAACTTAACTGGAATTCTTATGGACCACCCTTAAAATAACGAGAATCTTGTGGGGTAACGATCTTATCGTCATAATATGTTCTTAGTCCAATTATCATAGTACAAGTGGACGACAAAATTAACCAATTTGTTGCTATATTTCATAATCTTATGATATATTATCGGTAAATATATTCACGTATTGTAATATCACGTAGCAGTATGCACTAAAAATCTTCGGAGCACTATTTGATTAGGTGAAAAGGTGAAAAGGAAAAAAGTAGGTTAGGTTTGAAAACTCATAGCATGGGGATAGATGACAATGCCCTCCCACCGCACCCCACCCCACCATGTGAAGACCTTTGTTGGAAGCCTCGAGGAAGGGGCTTCTTAATTTCTTTACAAATTTTTGAAAAGAAAGATGCTTCTGTTCTATTCTATAACCCTTTTGCACTGAAAAATAATGAGAGGAGCTTACAAAAAAAGCCAAAAGCTGCTTTTTTCAAGAAAATGCGAAAAGCAAAGCGTGAAAGGTATTGAGCATGCTTACATAATAAATTATGGGATAAGATTTTTGGAAGCATTTATCATGGTTGTTCATGGAAAGGGAAAAATGGGAGACCTGTGTTGCACTTGCACAGATAAAACCCTAGCTAGAAGATGACAAGTGAGAGGAAAACAAAAATCAATGACCCATGATGTGATTAGGCGTCTAAGTACATGACAAAAAACTTGTTATTATATTCGACAAGTTACGGATTATTTTTATCTTATTTTGTGATGATACTAAGATTGGGATTCATTCCGGATTCCTTTCATCCGGATCGTTCGGATCTCTTAATTCTGAAGCTGGAGAGAGAGATGAAACAGAGGGAAGAAGATGAACAAGGAAGAAGATAGAAGAAGATGAACACGAGAAGAGGAAGGTGAAAGTGAACAGACAATTAATTCTTGGTCGTTCGATTTTTTGTTGAATAAACAGAATTGGAGGATTCCGATGAAAAGGATCCAGAGAGGATTCTATTCCATGATAGTCACTATGATTATTTGCAACAAAAGTTTAAGAATATGATTTGGTTTTAATTAATCATGGTTCTTTCTTTGATCAAGTTGTTTTATGTGGGGTAATGATATAGGCATAAACCCCTTTTTGGGTCTCCAATCTTTTGAACTTTCTATTCTTCTTAGGCCACCATGCTTCCACATTGAATCTATCGAAAAAGGAGCAATAATCAGCTGCAGATTTTGGCCCTTCAGCATAATTGAATCTGCACATGGTCATCACAACTTAAGCCACACTGCTAGGACCCCATATGTTACAATGTTACATGGCACATTACAATTGACCCATTCATCTCTACCAAGTATGCTACTTTCTTAATTTTAATCGTTATTTATCTACTGTCGAGAAAATTTCTATATCAGTAAAGGTGGAGGGATTCAAACTTGAGACTCTTTTGACATTAGGAAAGAAATAACTCTAAAGAAGTTATGGCTCATTTTTGTTTATTTATATAAAAAAAGACTTCTACTCATAAACATCTTTTTTTTTTTTTTTTTAATTTTATTTTATATATATATATATATATAATGTTTTTATTAGAAACGCATTGAAATAAGCACCTCGCAACCGCTTCATGGCCGACCTGCAACTACGTTTCTAGTTATCAAAAAATACTTTTAGCTCTTTCAAAAGGAGTTTCAACATCAGTTTAGTTGGTATCTTAAGCATGCATAACCCTAGTACGTATGTGGGTTGTGTTATGTAGCCAGCCAGGTCGGTGGCATAAGATTCTAGATAGAGGGTATGCTAATACGTTGGTTGTTTAATGGTGATAAAGTGTTAGGTAGAAATGCCATGTGGATTGCATAAGCTCGAAAGTGATTGCTTTGCATTGTTGGGACACCTTTGAGTATGGAACAAGTGAAATCCAATACGACTAGCTAGTAGGCTAGAAGCACAGTCGAAATATATACCTTAGCTTTGAAGAGAAAAGTACATAAAAACAATATGGCAGTATCATCAGATCTCATCCATCTACTCCATTGCAATGCTGGTGATGATCAACTAGCTAGCTAGCTTAGGTGACTCATAAGACAAGAATTTGGATCCTCTCCATACTTTAGTGTCTAGGGCCTAAGGACCAAAAAATTCGAACTCTTGGTTTGTGTAAAAGAGTAATCGGAGTTCCTGGTTTGTGTGAAGTGAATTTACGGAATAAGTTAATGGGGATTGTCGTATTCAGTTTGACTGGTTTAAATATGCATAATCTTTAGGCTCCACATAGTGAGATCCAAAGTAAATTTCTGTCCATAAGATAAAACACATTGCTTTGATAAAGTTAAACCGATTTGGTGATTGTAAACCCTAATTCCCACGTAGGAAACAACAAACCGTAATTCCCATAGGAAAGAAATGTGTTCCACGAAACCCTAAGTCTCTAGCCATTATCTTCTTGCATCCAAAAGCACTCCGAATTTAACCCTAATTAGGATACACAATGCATGGAACCGCGATCCAATCGAGCACCGATTCGAAAATGTTTACGTGGTACTGTACTCAAGTGTTTAAACATGTTGGTGTTAGGTGTTAATCACCTCTTTCGTTTTCTTGAAAGTAGCCCTATGCTTTTGTAGACTCGGACGTTCTACATCTTACGTTCCAAGAAAATGATGTGCGACTTAGTGATCATGCATGGGACCATGCAGCATTGCCTAAAAGATTCATATATGTGTTTGTGTGTGTATATATGTATTTATGGTTATAATTATTTGCTCAAAATTTGAATGGGACTGCAGACCAGAATTTACTTTTATTATATAATGAAAGGGTGATACTAGATTAGGTGAATCGAACTATACATAAGGTTTAATCGCTAACTATAATAGTAACCTTACTCTCTAAACCTGCACAAGGTGGTTAGAAAGAACCAAGACCTCGGAATGAACCATCAACTACAAAGTATGCTACTTTATTCTTGCTTAGAGCGATTAGAAAGGACTAAAACCTCTAATAGAATACAAAAGTTTGAACTTTAACAGACGTTTCAAATTATTTTTTACAGAAGCAAACATTATTATCCATGAACTTCATTTGTGTGTATTTTTTATGCATCTAATCAAATCTTTGTGGCAATTATAATTTTCAAGACATGATACATCACAACAATAGACCTCTTACCAAACCATATTTACCACCTCTAAGTTATTATAATTAGACTCTTGTGATGAATTCTTAGTCATGAGCTGCCCCACAAAATCTAAGTATGGCACTGTTAATTATTAAAGAATCTGATTTCCTTCCAAACTTCCCAAAAAAACACCGAGTGAATTAGCATTTGATGAAAACTATAATTCCCTTAATTTGTTTCGTCATGCCCATCCTGGATTTGAGTTTGCTAATTTGCTAAACACCCCTAGAAGGAGAAAGATCGGAATCGACACTTGGGCCGGAACTCATAAGGTCATTTCCAACCAAAGGGTCCAGAAGGCCAGAAGGTCGAAAATAGCCTGAAAACCGTCTCCAATCGAGAGATAGGCTAGAGGGCTGTGGAATTTAAGAGGGCCCCACGGAATCGGAGAAGGCTAGAGGGCTGGCTGCATGCAGCCAGCTCGGGGCTGCATGCAGTCAACGGCTAGCTGACGTCAGCATGATGTCAGCTACTAACGGCTAGCTGACGTCACTTAGCCGTTGAATTTGAATTTAAGTTGTAGTTTTTAAATAACAAATTATATTTGACCCTTTGGCCCTCGGTTGGAGATGACCTAAGGGACGATTGATCGTTAGGACGACATATTCTTAGCCATTCGTAATTTATGTCTTTGTACATTTCCATCACTCTCTTCACGTGAAATCACCTTCTGGGAAATATATATATATATTTAGAGTTCGAGTTTTGAAACTAACAACAAATCTGCATGAAGTGGCTGCACATCTAAAAGCCCAGTTACATCATATATACCTTAATTGATAATTAGAGGCTGAAGACTTGCTATTGATGTTTGGAGGAACGGAATCCAGGACCTATCGTAATCCTGAAACCAAATCTAGAACCTATCCTAAACCCAACTCATTTCCGCTAAATTTAGTGATGATTTTTTAGGCTGACACTTCTCTAGTAAAAGGGCCACTTGTTTTTTCAATAAAGTGCATATAGAGGCCTTTGATCCAGAACAACACAAGTGGATAATTGCTGTATTTTTATCATCAACCCGAACCAATGACAAGCTATAGGTTCTTGGATCAACAAAAAAGGAAAAAAAAAGAAAAGAAAACAAGAGTGTAGGCAAATAGACAACTGACCATCAACCTCAGAACACCATCCTTGAATTTCACAGAAGTATCTTATTTGTACAACCATAAACGTCCTGCATCTCCGAGATAATGTGGACCCCGAATCGAAAACTGCCCCTCGCTACGGCAGACTTGAGCAATTGATCGAACAAGATGCGAGATCCTGTACACAAGAAATGCATCTTCTTCCATGCCCCATCATCCATGACACAATCAGCTTGTCTGTTTCCTGACCACCTGGCTTTATTCCTTTGCATTATTCTTTGATGACCACACGCGGCATGGAGAGTACCACATAGAAATGTGAAGTTCCCGTTTCGATATAATTCGCTTCACTGCAGCCTTTGCCTTCATTCTAAACTGCCTTATATACCTGCAGCTCTTTCGCGATTTCCCAACTGCAACGGCAGTTCCAGGCAGGTTTTCTGGAGCCATGTTGGAAGGCAAAGCCGTCGTCAATGAGACTGATATGCTTCAAACAATGCAGCAAGACGCTCTCCAGTTAGCTGCAAGGGCTCTCGATAACTTCGATGTCACTGAACCCACTGAGATTGCCCAATTCATAAAGAAGGTCACCTCTCTTTCCTGGATTATCCTGAGCATTGAATCCTCAACAAATCATTTGAAATTCACGTGTTTATTTTTGCCTTCTTTGCTTGTTTCCATGCAGGAATTTGATGACACGTACGGGGTGGGGTGGCAGTGCATCGTAGGAACAGATTTTGGTTCGTTTGTGACGCACAGCCAAGGCTGCTTCATCTATTTCTTCGTCGGTAGCCTTGCATTCTTGCTTTTCAGGGGAACAACCAATCTCGCTGTGGAGACAAATAACATCCTGCCGTTGGAGGCCGTGACGGCATAAGCTCTGCTTCATAAAACTTTGCTTCCTTTTCGTTCTCCTCGAATTTGTATATCAAAAAAATAAATAAATGAACAAATTCCAAGAACTGTAGAGGATATAACGGAGTCTTCTGCAGCCATGAGGCACGGCAACAGACCCAGATTCAGTCGCCTGACGGATAATATTATCACCGTCGGGATCAGAAGGGAAAACACGAAGTTCCTCAAGCAAAGGACTGTTAAAACATATAGGAACTTCAAAGTTCTGTCATCTTGGTGTTGCCGTCTTATGTAAGTCATTCTCGAAAAATTACAATTTATTTGTTTTCATGATCTTTTTTTTCTCAAGAATTATTGTTACTAGTATTCAGGGTTATAAATAATTATACTTAAAAATCATATTGACTTATGAACGAGAAATCAATCCCCACATATTCCAGTAGCAAAGGATTACGAATGTCGTATGTTATTTTTCGAAACATTGTGGTGAGTGAGACTAACTAATCCACAACTCCGATACAAGTATGAAGGATGTGAGACTAGCTAATCCCTAACTCCGATACAAGTATGAAGGAAAATCTACTGCTTCTGCATGTAATTCCTCGACGAACGAGTTGAACCCAAAAGCAAAACTTCTTTCTTATTGTCAATGACTTATTCTACACGCGACCATTCTTGAAGAGCCAATCTCGCTTAATCCTTCTTTGCTTAACTTTGTGAATGGTCAGTGCCTCAAATTCTACTTCAATCCCTCACCTAAAAACGTCTCAGCCATGACTGCATACATCACAAATTCCCTGTTGCACCAGCTGAAATGTTAAAAAGAAAAGAAAAACCAAAATTTATGTACATAGAACGATTCAAATTTCAACTCAAAAGCTGTTTACGAGTTTGTGTGTGTGTGTGTGTGTGTGTGAGAGAGAGAGAGAGAGAGAGAGAGTACCATGTATTTTGTAAGGTTCAAAGAGTGAGCACAAAAGCTGCTCAGTCTTCAGAAGGTGAGAACAAAAGCCGGGGCATCCTTTCTTGGCCCGGCAATAGAACGGTAAACATAGACTTTATCAGCCTGACTGTCATCACCAATTTCATCATCCTTCATCACCTCAACATTCAACCTCGGCACCTTACTTGCCAATGACCGACAGGCATTCATTGTCACAAGGCAGGCTGACATCCAAAGTGACCTCATAGATTCATATTTCTCTAAACCTGAGAGCAAAGCTGCGTCCCCAAACGGGCAGTCCCGTATCTCAAGTTTCTTGAGCTTGGGGCAACCATTCATCACGTACTGCATCCCCTGATCACTGTCTCCAGCGAAGGCTACTGAAAGGTATTCCAAATTCTTGGCATATTTCCCAATGTATTCAAATGTAAGGTCAGTCAGTAAACCTGAAACGGAAAGCCTTTCGAGTTTAGTGCAAGTCTTCACCACCGCACCAAAAGCCTCATCCATAGGCTCACCCGTCAGGTGATCTGGTTTTGCTGGGGTCATTATGCAGAGACGGAAGTGGGTTATATCAGGGCAGTTTTGTGCAACAGTTGCTACAGCGGCATTAGTCATCTGCCAACAAAAGTAGAGGACATAGCGGAGTCTTGGACAGCCATTGGACACAGCAACAAACCCAGATCCAGTCACCCCATCAACAATATCATCTCCATCGGGAGAAGAAGGGAAAACACGGAGTTCCTCAAGCAAAGGACAGTTTGATCCAACAGCCTCCAACCCTTGGTCTTCCACTGTGTCCAGCACCTGCAGAAAAAATTTGATATTAAGAGTTAGCACCTACAGTCAACATGTACCATGTCATTGTTGTGATCAACAAACAGCGATTTCAAAATGCTATTACCTCAATAGATTAACTTTCTCAAAATGAAGAAACTATTATGTCATTGTTGTGATCAACCAATAACGATTTCAAAACCGCTATTGTTTTTCTCGTCTAACTTTATCAGATTAGCTTTCTCAAAATGAAGAACTGTTATATATAAAAAGAAAGAAATGGGGCATTTACCCAAAGGCGCCGGAGATGTGGACAATAAGGAACAAGTTTAGCAAGGTCCCAACTTTGCAAAGTTGCTGCATAGCTCAAATTCAGGAAAGTAAGATTCGTACAGACAGGATACAGAACCGGGAGATAAAGAGCTGTTGCTTGCCATAAACCAGAGACTGCATATAAATTCTTGCAATTGCTAAACACTCTTTCGAGTTCTGAATGCTGAGAGGGTGTGAGCTCTTGCCAGAACGAGCCGGTGCCTAGCTCCAGAAGTTGAGGAGCATGGGTGAGAAGACTTCGTAGTTGGTCCAAGGTTACAGTTTTATTAACCTTTAACACCTTCAGTGATTTGCACCTACTTACAAGACTCTCAAGAGCATCGAAGTCGACATCGGAATTCAGGCAGGAAAAGTTTAGTATTTCCATTGACGTGAAGGTTTCAGGGAAGCAGCTTAACCAGTCTCCACTTTTATCATCGATGTCGTTTTCCTGTATGTCGAGCTCAGTCAAATTCCTGTAAAACCAAATTAGGATGGGATTTAGGTGTTTTCCTCAACAAGTGAAGTTCAGCATAAGCAGTAAAGCATATAGATCAAACAGGCAGATTTTGGGGAGATAGAACGTCATCGGACTACCAGTCTTAGATCTCGGGCATGTTTCGATTGCTTCCTTCTAGAAAAATGTTTCTAAGTATGTTATCACGTAAAACTTGGGGGGTTCTAGATCATAAACGCACTTTCTGAAAAAAGACCCACCATGTCATTGTTCGAAGAGTGCTTTTTCGGAAAGCACTTTGATTTTTAATAAAGGTTTCATTGTCTTCCTAATAAAAGTACTCCTAGTATAAGACTTTCTAAGCAGTAGTGAAAGCGATCTCACAAACCAATCGAAAAAGCACTTAAAAACCAAATCAAAATGAAAAAGACACTTACTTGCAGTCAGTGGCAATGGCTTCAAGGCCATCGGTGCTGAACCCGTCACAGCTGAGCAGCGACAGAGCTTTGAACCCAGCAAAAGAAGCAGCCAAGAACTCAAGGCTCTCATCACTCACCGTCATCCTCTTCAGCCTCAGCTCCTCGAGCTGCGGGTATTCAGCAGCGAACACCTCCAGCCACGGCCGAACGTCGCCGCCCCAATTCGGAGGCACCAGATTGAAGTCCGAGAACCGCGGCCTCCCCTTCAGGGTCACGCTTCGGATGTTGGGAAACCGCAGGGTCACGATCTCCGGCGACACGGAGTAGCAGTTTCCAATGAAGACGTGGCGGCGAGAGTGGCGCTCCACGTCGTACCAGTCCTTGCAGACCAGCGAGACGGAGCTCCGGTCCTTGGGTGACGTGACCAGGTTCAGCACCTGCACCAGAACCTTCTTTCTTTGGGAATCCATGCAAGGGAGAGGGAGGTCTAAGTGTGGTGGAAGCTGTGAGAAATGGTGTGGAAATCCGGATGTGAGAGGAGAAGAAAAGGTTGGAGCGAGAGTGATGAACGGGAGGTTGATGTAGCGAAGAAGGAGAGAGAAGATCAAGAGAGTGGAGCATTATACCAGTGGCAGTAGCACCGCAGAGGAAATATAACTAAACCTTTGGTTAATTTTTAATCACGGTAATTAGAGGACTTTCGAAGCAACAAAAATATTATTGTTACGGTATTTCTACTCGTTTTATTTGCGTCTCCAACGTTTTTTAAAACCTTGTTAATAATTGACTTAAAATACTTTTATCGTCACCGTAATATTTCGAGTTAGTTTAAGTTGCGTTGCTTTAAACACCAATTAACCTAGTGTAGGTAGATTCTCCTTCCTTAAACATCATTCGCGGTGTCATGTCGAAAGTGGAGTGGAGACTTATCTTGAGCTCCCACTATGTCCCCCAGAGCTAAAACAAACCCATGTTCTTCCAACGGCCTTCTTTTCTGGGTGTCCATATAAAATATCGGTGTCTGTTGTTTGTCGGCAACGTTTCACGTGGCGGCACTGCGAGAGAAGTAAGCCACAAGCTCCGCACTTTGTTGTTAATGCGTCACCAAGTGGATCTTATATCTTGGTTCAGCTTACATTGCACATAGCACCAAGTTTAGTGCTAAGCACAACACATTTTGAGTGGGCCAGTAACAAAAAGCACCTATTAGTGTCAGTTGATAAGCTTAATTCATTGAACGTAAGGGTGAAATCAAGAGTGTTTACATAAGTGGGCAGTGGTTTTTGTTGGATGATGTAGGTAGGGACGGACTTACATTGGAACCAAGGTGAGCTCAGGACCACCATCAAAGGAGGTCTCATAATCACCATCAATGTGATCTCAGGACCACCTAGAGTCTGAAAACTATGCAAGTGAATATTATCCGACGACCCTCTGAATGTTTGGTAAAAATTCCTATTGTGCCTATTAAGTGTTTGATGTAATGTATGCTAGGTATCTCTCAACAGGTTACGCTGTCAGCGCTTGACAAATCCTTTTGTTATCACTCGTCATAGTGTTTCAGCATATGTCGAAAACTATTGACATGAGTGCAATATGGTTTGAATAACGACAACAACCCCACCAAATGTTCGACTAAATTCTTATTTTATTAAAAAAACAGTACTGGTGAAATCATCTAAATCCACGAGAGACTGATAGGAAGTTACAACGGAGGAAGATCTGCTGCTGCTGCTTCAAGTAATTAATTCCTCGACGAATGATTTGAATTCGAAAACAAAACTTCTTAAATGTGCGTCCAAGTGTTTGTGAATTAATCGTCAGACGCCGGCTCAATTCAAATGCGACGAGTCCCTCCCAAAGATGAAACGCCTACCCCAGTCCGATACCACCAGTGCTCTGTTGCGCCAGCTCACTTGTTTGCTGAAACATTGTTCAAACGCAAATGCGTTACGAATGAAATCAATATTTTGATTTTTCTATGGTACAAACATGTATTAAATCGCTAACGCGCGATAATGTAACAGGACCCTAAAATATGTGTTTGTAACTTTGTATTGGAATATTTGAAATGGTAAAGTAAATAATACCTTGCATAAACAGAATACCAAAGCCACTGGGAGCTGTGGCCAATCGAAACCCAATCTCCGGGAAGCTGAGCTGCTGTCTGCTCTCCTCCCAACGGAGCAAACTGACCTAGATGCTTGTACCTTTACACAAGAATGAATCAGTCTATATGTTAACAACTGACCAAGACGTCGCTAAAAATATAGGGCCGTTTGATAATCATCTCGTTTTTTTGTTTAATTATCAAAGAAAGAAGGCACTAAATTTCTAGCATAAGAATCGTAATGCAGGGCTTTGAACGGTACCTAAAGGGATGGAACCGATGGCGACCTTCTCCACGGAACCTGAGAGGACCTTCAGGACTTTTCTCACACTTTTCCATACGATTGAAACATTTGGCAAGGTAGACACCTTGTTGAGCAGCAACCTGGAATGCGTGGCATTTAAGAGGCAAATAAGACATACAATATGTGGAGAAGACGTGCCCTTGATAACATTACTAATGTCGAAATGTTCATAAACCAAACCAAGTACCTGTCCTGTGGCTGGAAGATTTTTCATCTGGGAATCCACTTTGGAAAGAGCGGTCTTGAAATGTTCGATGTTCAGCTCCGCGTTTCCCTTTGAAACATCCGCTGTTTCCTTCAGAAGGTCAACCATATTCTTCATCTGTTTGCTCTTCAAATATAGCTCCACTTGAGGATACCTTTCACAGATATCCTTAATCACTTCTTGATACTCCTTGATTGTTAGTGTTCCTGAATTATCCTTGTCCGCCTTGCGGAATATGGAAGCAATATCCTCCTGAAAAGCAAACAGGCATTAAAAAAACAAACTAGACATATTGGTGGAAGATTTAAACAAAGAATTGATCCAGGTTATAGCAAACAGAGAATCAACAACCGGTTTATCGTATTGATTTAACGGAGAAACCAGTCAAATGTGCAGTTACCATGACTTTGCGCTGATTTATTGTCGCACAATCACCAATTGCATACACCTTGTCACAGCCCTCCACTCGCAGCCACTCATCAGTTGCCAAAGCTCGTCGATTGGCCTGATATTCAATTGAACTTCATAAGGCTTCTAGAGAGAGAAGTCAACAGCATCAATGAGAAGAGAAACACACCTGACCAACTTGAGCCATGAAATCCTTTATGAAAGGACGCGTTCCAATACCAGTTGACCAGAGTGCCATTCCGTAAGGCATGGCAGAAACTTCCCCGCCATTTTTCAGTTCTTTGGTAAAGATTTCTTTATCTGTTACTTTCACAACCATGGATCCTGTTTTCAGATCAATACCGTCTCTTTGAAATTTTTCTTCAGCAAAAGCTGTGATTCTTTTGTCAAACCTGCAAAAACACGAGAAGAATTCAATGATAATGAAGAAATAACTAACAGATATTGCTACATTCAATAACAAAATACTAGTTCCAAACAAATAAATAACAAAGGTTTAGATGTCAGTTCTTTACTAACATATTCAGAATATGATCTCCAGCTTCGAGAAGTGTAATTTTAACTAGTTCCTTGACCCCGGGATACAATTTGACCAAATCCTCATTGACATAATCATGAAGTTCTGCAGCAAATTCCACACCAGTTGGACCACCTCCAACAACAGCAAAATGAAGAATTCGCTTCTTCTCCTCATCGCTTACAGTTGGAAGGCTTGCTCTTTCAAAGCAGTCAATAACAGTTTTTCGAATTTTTTGAGCATCTTCTACTTCCTGCATGTAGAAGTAAATTTCCCGAGATTAATAAAACAAAGATGCATACATTCAACTAATCAAAACTCGATTCACAAGAGAAAATTTACCAGAATGTATTCTATTAGTACAAGTGCAGGGTTTACAAGAAAACTACCTTCAAAAAGTGGCAGTTCTCCATCACACCAGGAGTATTGAATGTGTTAACATTGGCTCCCACAGCTACAATAAGGTAGTCATAATCCACAACGAACTCTTCTTGTCCGTTCAAATTGTTTTCCAGATTAGATCGGCAATAGATTTTCTTGTTTTGTGCGTCGATCTTGAGGCACGCGGCTTCACTGAATTGAACATCTACATTTTTCTGTAAAAAATAAAAAATCATTCCAGTTAAATAATAAGTGATGGCAGCGAGAGATTCCGAAAACCCAAAGCAACAAGTATTACCTTTCTAACAATGTTTCGAATTGGTTCAACAATGCTGCGAGCTTCCACTGTGCCACAGGTAACACTTGGTAGCAGAGGGGTGAAGGCAAAGTAATTCCGAGGTGATATGACCTGAACCTCATAGTTGGGATTTTTCAGATTCCTTAAGAAACTAGTTCCAGCCCAGCCAGTTCCAAGTACGACGATCTTCTTTTTCTTATTTTCCCCTTGATCTATGCCAGGCGCGCTGCTGATCAGTTTTGGCTCAGAGTTTGCCTCAGCGTAAGCCACATAGCCGCCACCACTGCCACAAGACAAAACAAAAACATAATCAAATCATGTACCATATAAGATGCGAGCATACCAATAACAAAATCCAGTATTGAAACAAGTAAAAACGCGTAGTTTCAATCTAAACTTCCTAAATATGGGGCAAAATTGGATGAATCCCTGCACCTCGATTTTTTGATAGCCACGGAACCACCAACGAATTGGCTTTGGTTCATAGCTTGAACTAACAGGCCATAGCATCATCATTTTAAGTCAATGAAACAGTGTTAATCATGTACACATAAAATGCATGTTTTGAGTCGCGCCAAAATTGCCACCATAAGACATGAACTAATGCACCAAAGCATCCTTTTAATGGATGAATCTATGCATACTAATTCTGTTATATCAACAGAGGCGCCACTTTGGCGGCGGTTCATGAAACTCAATGTTTCAGATCGACGAAGTCCAATTTCCTCACAATTTCTTTAACTTACAGACTCAATTTTCCACATATATGAAATGAGTCCAAGAGACTTCCAATTTTAACTTACAGATTCAATGAGATCTGATCGACTACAGAGACTTCCAAAAAAATTGGAGACAAAAAAAGAAAAACAGTGCACATATTTTTCAGCATGCAATAAAACAGAGCAAATATTTTCCAATTAAAAAGCAATGATCGATGGAAATTAACAGAAAATAAAACAATCTAATAGAGCATAACATAGAGAAAAAAACTGAAAAAAAAAATCTAAATTTAGCAGTTTCGCTCATATTTTCAAATAAATACACAGCAATCGAACTGAATAGGCACAGATGAAGCGGATTGAACATGCAGAAGACGAAAGAGATGGACTCAGAGAGAGAGAGAGAGAGAGAGAGAGAGAGAGTAAACCTGACGGCGACGACGACGAGCATTTTGGAAGCCTTAGGATAGTCATGAAACGCTTTAGAAACTCGGTCGAAGAGAGCGAAACCTCGCATTTTCGGCGGTTTCAAGCCTTTCGGCGCTCAGATCCGCAGCCGAAAAAGCACAAAATGTAGAGAGAGAATCAGAAGGAGGCGGCGGCGGAGGAGGAAGAAGGGCAAGTTACAGAGAGATATTTAGAGAGAGAAACGCGGCTCATATATTGCAGGAATGCATGAGAGGAAAAAAGTGGAAGGCGTTTATATATGGAAATAAATTAAAAGACTCCGGAGAGGTTGGAGGCGACGGTTTCCAGCCTTGCTGGCGACTTGGAGCGCAAGGCAAAAACCCATGCCACGTGTGACGCGAATGCGAATCGAATCAAAACGGAGCGGTTCATTTGTAGGAGTTGGACACGTCTGCGGTGGTGGGCACGGACACCTCGAGGCTGCGCAGCTGTAATTTAGCATGCGGCCCCAGAATTCGCGGAGTAACACCAAATCTTTGACCTTTTTTTCTTTTTTATTGGTGCATACTAAATCTCGAGTTTATTTATTTCGAGAAAATTTTTTATTTTTATTTTTGAAATAGAAAGAGGAAGGAAGAGAGTGATAGAGAATGTGGAAATGGGAAGTTTTTTTTTTTTTTTTTAATTAAAGATATGTTATAATTACATGCAGATGAGGCTTTGAATAAAAAAAACAATAAAATTTGGTTGTGTGAAATTACATTTATGTCCCATATTTTTTATTCATGTTATGCTTTAATTGGAGGGTTAAACTGGTAATTTTATAGAATTTTGGTTGACAATAAGTGTTTTATTAATTAGTAGAGATTTGATTTAGTGAAGTTATATTATTTTGTCCAACATAATTCTCTCCAAATCCTTTTGGTGATGATTAGTGAATTGTGTATATTCATTATATATTGCGCAGTCATTTTTTGTCAAGTATTATTTATGTTTATTTTTAAATAAAAATATTTAAAATAATTTATAATTGTACGATATAAAATGAACTGACACGATTCACAAATTCTCGAGATCTTCACAGACAGGCTCTGGCGAGGATCCGGACTTTTATTTTGTGGCCTTTATTAGACTAAATCTCGTGGAATAGACCGAAGACATTTTGACCGGTTTTAGGAATATGCTTTGTTGTTTTCTGACACGTCGAGTATTTGACTTGTTACGTAAGCAAATAAGAGCACTTGAAAGGAAATTATTATTCTTCTTTTAAAACGAAGCATCCTCGAGCATCGCTCGAGTAGCGTTGTTGCGTAGGAGTTCATTTAGGAAGAACATTGAAGATGCTCTAAACTCTACAAAATAATTATGATTTTGAAAATAAAATTGACAAAATCTTTAATATGTTCAAAAGTCAGCTCCGTTTCAAAATGTAAAAGTAAACTTTCTTTGATCAGAAAAAAGAAGTAATATTTTTGTAAGGAAAATTAATAAAAATGATTTGAAAACTTTGAGTTTTAACGATAAAGACAAAATAAAGAATAAAGTGAGTGGTATCATGATTGAATTTTTAGTGTAAAATTGTGGTTTTTCGTTAAAGTGAACAGTACCAAGAACTTTTCGTTAAAATTCTCATTTTTATATACTTATTGTTAACCCCTTCCATTCCAAGATGTAAAAAAGGTAATTAGTTATATAGAGAGAGAGAGAGAGATATATATATATATTTTTTTTTTTTTTAACAAATGATATTATCTACACTAAGTGGGGGAGAAGTGAGCTTAGCCTCACAATAAACTAGCAATAATGTTGTTCAAATTCATATTTGACGAAAATCAAACCTAATACCTCTCATTTACTTAAAGAGGAATATCAGTTAGAGTTAGATTTGGTACAAACACCACCTTTTTATATTCTTTTAGAATCCTTCACTTTTAATGTGTTTTACTCTTTGGCTCGCGTATTTTTTAAGACACTCTTTCTTTCTTTCTTTTTCGGCCGTACACATGTTTGATCTGGCAGCTGTGGTATTGAAAGAGGACGGTACAAGCAAGATTACGATGCTTGCTTACAAACACTAAAATAATATGTCAAATGAGCATAAAGTTTTGGAAATTTGTTGGGACTCGTTGGTTGTTCAACCCAAATTTGCATGTGATAGTTTGATGTGTTAAAAGGCATGTGACCTGCCAACCTTTATATAAGATACTCCTACATGTCAAAAGCATGAAGAATATGCCTTCATCAAACCATTCATTTTTCCTTGCTGATTCTCTTTGCCATACCAAATAAGCCGGACCAACTTCATAATATAACGTCACGTTTGGTGTCTGGAATCGAGGAGGGGGACTTCTATTAGGTGGATGTAGTCACATCTCGTGTCAATGATAGAGTATCACATTTTAGATTCTTGTTACACGATCTTATATTATTGACACAAGACGTCACAGTAACGGTGTATTCGTGTTATACAAGTTTTTCTTCTAGAATTTGGTTTAAATATAAATGCCTACTAGATTCAACCCAATTCTAGACACCAAACAAGACTTAGAGAATTGAATTTAAATTTTTCGGTCCCATTAAAGATGACCTAATTGATATGAATTATCCAATATTAATAATTCATATGCATCTACCCTTTCTTGTATAACTAGGCTTCACCATTATGCCAATTTAAGCTGAACAAGAAACTGGACTATAGCCCATTAGAAGCCCACTTTCTATTTGAAGAGGCCCAACTAGATCATTTGGAACCAACTTACATGCATTAGTAACCAACTTACGTGTTATAATCTATTACGTAGTTTGGTTATATATTGTTGCAGTATCTTTGTAACAGATAATGCTAAGAGACCAAATTATTAAATTAAATTTGTAAACCGAATTATATGTTACCAGTAAGAAATAAGTACGTTAAACGACACTTAATTAATAATCAAATCTTCTATAAACACATCATTTCGTTCAATTAACACATTATGATTTAGTAAATATTAATTTCATTATTAAATATTTGATGTATAAAATGATTTAATAAATGGATCTTGTGGAGTATAAAAGTTAATGCTAAACATTGATGATGTTGGCTGATCTTTGATATCTTCCATAAGTACCATTGAATTCTCATTTATTTTGATTGATATCAAAACTTTCCAACTTTCCCACAAAATGCAACTCACACAATGCAACTTTTGTATTCACAAGGCAATGAATTCGGTGAATAATGAATATACATATACATATACGTATACATATATATTTAATACTATTATATTATATACTATTCGGTTCGGATTCGGGGACGGATACGGATGAGTGACTCCTATAAGTTAAAACCAAATCCAAAACCATAACCAAATAATATTCATAGTTTTTTCCCATATCCAAAATATACCTGATTTTTCATATTCAAATCCAATCCATTCGGACGGTTATCCACGAATATCAGGTTTAACAGTTACAATTGTCATCCGTAGGCATGTTAGACATTCCAACCAACGAGAAAAACTTGTGTGGGACTTTACTTGCCACAAAACTTTGCTAAGTGACAGTACAATCCAATCAAAATTCACCACGTGACAAGTCTTAAATATTATCTTTTATTATTTTTCTTTAATATTTAAAACTCTCATAATTATGTTTCCTATTAATTGATATACACCATAAGATTAATTTAAGATTTCATTTTTCCTCTGATCTCCTCCGTCTCCCCCTTTTTCTTCACAAATTTTCTCTGCCGGCTACTTCCCCCACCCTGTGCCTTTCCTTCCTTCATAAGAATAATGGTGAAAAAATTAAACTATCCTCTCCATCTATACTGAAATGAAAATATGATATATATATATATATATATATATATATATATATATCTATCCTAACATAGACTTGATGTTTAACAAACTTTGTCTGTTCCTTTTTTTCTTTTTCTTTTTTTTCCCTCTTCTCATTCTCTCTCATTTTTCTTCCCCAGTTTTCTCTGCCGTGTGCAGTCTTCTACCCCCTCTTTGTTTCCTTTCTTCATAAGAATATGGGGCAAAAACAAAGTCATCTTCTCCAACTATCATGAAAAGAAAAAAAAAGAAAAAAAAAAGGAAAATCCAAACACGTACTTTTTTTTTTTCATTGGCCAACAGCTCGTCCTGTTTTATATATCTCTGAGTTGTGATTTGCGTATTTATGTTTCTCCTCTAAAGGATTAGAATATTTTGTAGCAAACTCTAAATACAATCTTGCATACTCACTCCATACTATCGAGTTTATCTTTTCACAATTTATTGGTTATCCTTCACTTTATTTTGGTTGAAGTACAACTATTTTGGTTGATTATCCATCTTTAACATGATGGTAGAAGTGGACGGCAAAACAAACGTACTAGAGGGAAAATTTAGGAAGAAAAAGGGTTGGGGGGGGGTGGGGAAAGAAAAAAATATACATCATTGGATTGTAGTGCCACTCAGCAAAATCCAGTGGCAAGGAAAGCCCCACACAAGTTTTTCTCTCAACCAACATCTCAAAACACTCCAATTTTCACAATCTCAAAAAAATAAAAAAATAAATAAAATTTCCCTACAGATATGGACATAGTTAAATTAACTAAAATGATATGCTCAATTTTTCCTTTTTTTTTTTTTTTTTTACACAATATTATCTACATTGAGGGAAATGAGATGAGCTTAACCTTGCAATAAGCTATCAATATTATTTACATTAAGGGAAAGGAGGTGAGCTTAACCTTGCAATGAGCTATCAATAATGTACTACTAGACCGTAGTATTAAGTAGCAACGACATAAGTGATTTTTGAATTTATCTACAGTAAATTATTTTAATCATTTCGCGAAAAATATGTGAACATTATTATTAAACGGCCACATCAACTACTACATGACTACCATTTTAAGGGTATTTTTTTAAACCAACTCATCTACTTAACGAGTGTATGGCAGATTTTTCACGAAAGAACTTAAATATTTACGTTAGACAAAGTTAATTAAGATTAAAATAATAGTTATGCCAATCTCATGACTCTTTCTGTTTAAAAGCCTTTAAATTAATTTGATGTTGATTACTGTGCATAAAACAAGAAAACATAATCCATCTTTTTTTTTTCTTTTTTTTTTGGAACAAAAAACATATCCATCTTGTATTGATATTAATCTCATTACCAATCCACCACTAGCTGAACCTAAGCTCGCCGTCAAACTGCCATTTGTCGTCGCAAAATTCATTGTTTTCTCGTCGGAGATATATCAATCTCTATCAAATTCTCTTCATCGTGATCGTGATCAACCCGAAAATCCAATTCGCCTCTCTTTGAATTGCCGTCCAGAGCAATCTCGATCAGCCCTTCTCTATCATCCTCCCACCGGAAACACATCGCATCCGGCGAGTCCCACACTCCGGGCACCGAAAACCCACCATCCGACGAGCTATCCGAGTCCGACTCCGGGTAACACAGCGACAACGAAGGGTGCTTCACAAGACCCAGAACTTGGTTTCCATCCTTTCGATTCGAGTCCGGATCGTTTCCATTCGGATCCACCTCATCTTCTTCACCTTCGTACTCTTCATAAATGACCTCCAGTGGCGCCTTCACGTTCCACTCGACGAACAAGTCTTCGAAGCACGGCTTCGGGTCGAAACCCGCTTCACTTTCGGAGTCTGTTTCAGATTGGTAGTCCAAAAATCTTTGATCTTGGTCCTCTTGCAAACTTGGGATTTGTTCTTGGACTCCATTGCAGTTTCCCCTGTTTTCTTCGCTTTCGAGCAGAGAGCGATTGGTTTCCTTTTCTTTTAGCTCATCGCCTTCCGTTTCGATTCTCTGAACTGCGCCGAGGCGGAGAATCGAGAGGAGGAGAAATCCAGTGATGATCAGGACCGGCGAGAAAATGATCTGGAGGAAATGGTTGGGGAAGTAGAGGAGGATCAGAGCGCAGAGAGCGACAATGCTGGAAAACAGAGGGCTTGAGGAAATTGAAGCACAAAAGTTGGTCATGGTTTCGGAAAGTAGTAAGTTTGGAATGGAAGTTATGGAATTGGATTCCCAGATGATGAGACTCGCATTTTCTTCCATGAAAATATGTGGTCTTTCTTTATCAAGAGAAAGCAAAAACAAATTCCATTGGAGGTGGAAGAAGATAAAAAAGACTGAGGGAGGAGGAGGAGAGATGGATTGAGAGTGTCGGCTTTGGAAGAGGATTGGGTTGTGGGGTTTTAGAGTTTTAGAGGTTTTTTTTTTCTTTCCGAAAAGTGTAACGTTAGAGAGATCAACTATTTAAATTAAATTTCGTAAATTATATAACATGGTTGTTCATAATCGGATTTATTATTTAAGTGCTAATTAACGTTCTTATTTTTTATTAGTAATACATCACATGGTTTGCTAATTTGATCTAAATAATTGGCCTATCTAACATTACTGTTTTGGGAAAGGAACGTGAATAGGAGGAAGAGTTTCATATATCGTAGATAGAAGTCTTGCATTATGTCAATTTTAATTTACCATAAAGTTTGGATTCAAATGTTATGTTGGAGTAAAATATAACGTGTTTCTTTTCGAATACGTCAAAAAGCTAAAACATAATTTCAATCGAAAGTGAAGCTCATGTCAACAACAAAAGATGATATTCAAGCAAAATAATTTTTTTTTAAGTATCCAACTACTTATATTATAATATTTAATGTACCAAGCTGTATTTCTGGTACATTAAAAAATCTTTTCCTAGGAGAGGAGATGAAGTGTCATTCTAACATGTAAGTGGTAGCTTGATATGCATTTACCAAGGTGACCTTTATCCCATAAAATCTAAGGGTTAGAGATCAACCTTAAAAGATGTATATAATTATTTGCATTCATGAATTTAATCTGTCACGTTCACTTAATCAGTTCACAAGGTCACCACCAATCATCCGATACATCAAACTAGTCCTTTTCCATTTTAACTATAATTGTATTTCCGTCGTATCATTTTTACATTACAAAATAATACGACGAATTTACTGATACAATAACAAGTATCGTTATTTTATTCAACGCTATATTCAAAGTTCATAAAATATCAATCATCTCGTCTAAATACTAATGACAAGTAATGGGGATGTGATGTGCCTTAAAACTAATGACAGTGCTTTGAAAGATAGGAAACCGATTCAATGCCATCCTCAAGTTATGGCCAAATGACATTGCATGTCGCTTTCTTGGCCTTAAAGTTAAATCAAAGGGGGTGTTCGTTAGATGCCATAAAGGCTGAAGCAACTTATATTGCACTGCTTGCCATCCCAATTATATGATTGGAAACCAAAATACCATAAATTCTAACAAAATTCGTAAAGGAAACTATAATTGGTAATTCAAAACAATCGTCGTGCTCTCTCTCCAACTGAAGAGTGCAATAACTTTTTTTTGAAATACGGAGTTAGTTAACAGACTGACCGTTCTACCAATGAGCTAAAGAGTGACAATCGACTTAAGAATGCCTGGTTCTCGTTCAAAATTATGTGAGGGTTAACACTTAGCTAATTAGTGGATAGATTTTTCAATGTGCCAAAAACACGGCCTGGTACACCAAGTAATAATACAGTTGGTTGGAAACTTGAAAAAAATAATTTTTAACTAATTGTAATATGATACTTGGTGTACCAGAACGTGTTTCACGCACACTAAAACACAATGAATTCTAACAAATTTGTTAACGAAACTATTATTGATATTTCAAAACAATCGTCAGGCACTCCTACCAACTGAAGAATGCATATGACTTTTCTGAAATGGAGAGTTAGTTAACACCCGACCGTTTTACCAATGTGCTAAAGAGTAACAACGGAACTAAGAATCCCGACTCTCGTTCACAGAAATATGTGAGGGTTAACACATTGCCAATTAGTGGAGAGATTGCATAATAAATACAATTGGTTGGAAAATTTAAAAAATTAATTTTCAACTAATTGTATTATGACACTTAGTTAGTCGTGTTTTTAACACATTAAAAACGATGTTAAGGTGGTATGGTAATGGGAATCCACTTTGGTTAGTATGCATGTGCAACTGCTGGTAAAGTACTGGTGTACCCAAATTTTTTATAGTGCTGCAAAGGCTAATTGGAAAAGACAGGAGAGAATGGAGACTTCTTTTTTCGTGTTCTATAACATCTAGGTTTGATTTGACCTGAAACTTGTCAACCACTAAATCCTAACTTGACTTGGAAGAAAATAATGCAGGCGTTGTGATTGGAAGTGAAACGACATTAATATCAACTAATCAAGAGAGTTTTTAGTGTCCGAATATGCGGTGGAACATCACACGTTATTATATAATTAAAGGAATTATTGGGGAAAAAAAAATCTCGAATTGTATAATAACATATGGTGTACCATTCAATATCCCGAGCACAATGAAGAACCTCTCCAACTTTTACCAAAAAAAAAAAAGAACCTCTCCAACCAAAGGATGCTCCTCAGCTCTGATATTGTATGCATGTATGGGGGATTAATGGAGATACATGATATAATTGAGTGAAACAATATATGAGAGAGATGCTTACATAGTTCACACTTGAAAATTCAATGGTTATTTTTTTACATTATAAACGATATTGTAAAGAAGATGAATATTTAAATTCGAAACACAATCCACCGCTTGCATTGAGTATTGCTTTGTTCTTGAGTTCTTTAACCCAAAGCAATAATTCTTTCTCTTGGTCATTCTATGTGCTTCAACATTGGAAACCCGATGCATATCGAAATTTTAGAACTTTGGAATTTCCAAGTAGGTTCCAATTTTTCAATACTTTGAAAAAAAAATTTGGATTTGAGAATTTCAAGCCTTCCAAAGTCGAAAATTACCGGATCATAACAGGGTGAAATCAAAATTTCAATCCAATTTGCACACCTATCTAAAATCTAAACTCTAAACCAAGCTTTTAGATGCTTGAGTGTTCTTTTCAATGTCGATCACTTCTAGCTAGTTCGATGGGAAAATGAAACGACAGTGGAGCTGCTTCCGGTTGTGGCAGACAACGAATATAACGCGACCAATTCAAAGGTTGAAATCCAAATGAAATGGGCCTCATCACATGGTTTGGGACCCTTCAATTTCAAGACCAAAACAACCGCATCAGCTTTTGGCGATTCTTATTAACCACACCACTCACAAACACTTTTTGGTTGTCACAAAGCGCTTTTAGCACTTCCGCAAGCAGTGCCCGGCACGACTTAATTTTACTTGAGCATCATTATGATATCATAACGTGATTTTACGTTAATTGTTGATGAAAGAACCAAAATGCAGTCAGAGTCATATACAACCTAGAGTTGAAAATCCCTCCCTCGAAATCTTACAAGCTATCATGCTTTGCAAGAAGCAGCAGTTCATGAAACCCAATCTACCTTCTAGTTCTTCCTGTTTTGTGAATAGTCTGTCCGGAGGGGTAGCCTAAGGCGTCAAGAAGGTGTCAAGATGATGACCGTCAAATCTTTATAGCAGTCAGTAGTAGTACCCCGGCCTAGGAGGGTAATGGCCTCCATGATATGAAGTGTTAACAGGAGGAACATGTCCATACTGAGGACCAGGAGCTGGAGTTCCATATGGTAAGCCTGAATCACAGCCAATCACACAATGAGCATAGTATAAAGCATCTAAAGATACACGTAACGATAATTTACAATGAAGTTACCTCCATGTGCAGGTGGGGAAGGATTGGGAAGAAATGTAGGTGCTATTGGAGCCCAGGGAGCAGCACTTCTGGGATCTCCAGCACCACCAAGATGTCCGTAAGCATTGCCTGTGAAAGAAGTTGTCGCACTGCCTACTGGATAAGCTCCACTGGTACTACTACCGTAGGGGTTAGTGGGGGCACCTGGTCGTCCATAACTCTGGTAATGATCTGTAACTCCCCTAGGAACACCACTGTAACTGCCCGAGTAGCCATAAAAGTTCCAGAAGGGTTAACAGCCCTTGCAGCAGGCGAAGGAATAGGATATGGCTGCACCACGGTCATCCTAGGTGCAGGCGGAGGAATTGGCGGCACAAGACTTTGCCCATAATTTGGTGAGAACGTAGGAACAGAGCTTCCAACAGAATACGTATTAGAGTTATTGCTTGCGAGTGACCACTTCATCTCATCCAAATATCTCTGTGACTCTTCCCTGTTGAGTTCTACAAACATAGCCTTATAGAAGAAAACAAGAATTAGCCACAACACAAATAGTACAATCAAAGTGTGCTGTTTGTCAGTAATTTACCACGTCGAAGTACTCATCTGAACCACGCATATCCTTGCTGACAGGTAAAACAAAATTGGCTGCCAAAAATATAACCCGCCTCTTAAATATAACAACATGATAAACATTAGAAGAACAAAGATGGTGGAGGATCCATTACCTAACATATTATTTACTGCTTCAACAGGGACCTCCTTTCCCATTTCTTCCATTATTTTCTTGGAATGAACACTCAGCACTTCGGGGCTTGGGAACACCACAACAGCAATCTGGAATTGAAAATTAAAACACAAAATTACCCATATGGTTAAGTAAGCTGAATACAAATCTTTCCATATAAATTTACACACGTAGCTTACCTTCCGGAAGAAAACAAATGGCTTAAGTTTACGTTTACGAGCACTCTTGTATACATTTGTCTGATCAATTATGTAATTGCGAGGTGTGGTGGCTGCTCTGGATAAAAGGACATTAAAAATATCAGTCGCTCGATTCATCAGGAGATCAAATCGTTCCCCATAATTGTTCTTGCGCAAAAGCCCTGGCACCTGCACACAGTTTCACACCCTGCAATTAAATACTGGTCGATAAAACAAACACCACTAGAAGCTCTCTAGTGAGTGCACTAGAATGGCGAAAACAAAATAAAACAAGAACATTAAACAATCGCACACACCTTCATTTGATCGAGAATTAAATTTGCCCCAAGCAAAATATAACGCTTCTCAGGATGCTGCTTCATCCATTTCTCTGCCCAAGTAGTCTTTCCAGATGCAGGCAAACCCACCATCATAACCACTTCACAAGCCCTCGGGTCCGAAAAAGCAGGTCCCATCACTGCATTTCCATCCTCAAGTGCACATGCCCAAGGCTTAAAACCCTCTTCAGCAACAAGTCCATCTTCAACACTGAACTGCAACTCCACGACCACATTTTTCAACAAAACATGAGGGAAAAACCCCGACTCCCATTCCATCTTCCCCGCCGCAGTATCCACCCCTGAATCGCCCAAAACCTTAACCTCGAAAAACGTTGCTCGACCCAACCATTTCCCATTCTTATAGAACCCAATGGAAGCAAGAGATTTATCCTCAAGATCAACAGCACACACTATGGTATCGCCAAGACCAAACTTCTCACCATAATCCGAAAAGTTGCTATTATACGAGAATTTTCAGGTGCCCCCATACCCAAAGCCGAAGGCTGTTTCCCCAAGGCTCCCAACCGCATCATCCCCTCTCGAAATTCCGAGTCGGCATAGATGCTGCTGATCAGGCTTAGTATCCTCCATGTCCACCGATTGAAAAGACACGATCTTGTAATCCCCACATTCGCTCAAGCTCCGGACCAGCAATAAGCAAAGCCCTGATCGCAAAGTGCAGATCCTCGACGCTCATTGCCCTCTATTACAAAATCTTACCACAAAAAAAAAAAAAAAAAAAAAAAAAAAAAACCAATTCAATTCCTCAATCGCAGCAACTAAATTTTTAGGGCTTAGGGTAACGACAGAGGAAAATTCAAATTCAAAATACCTAGGGCACAGTCGGCGCGATTGAGCACTACGCGCTGCTTCCGGCTTAGGGGTTCTGAAGACGACGAGCAGGACGAAACGTCGTCGCCGGCGACCCTGGCCTTCTTCAGGGCCTCCTGCGGTTCGTCTTCACTTGGAGAAGCTTCGAGTTTCGCTGAGGCCATTAGAGAGAGTACAGAAAAGAAACGGTACGGATATATGAGAGAGATAAAACGCGCGAAACGAAGACGGTTATGTCAGATTTTTGGTTAATTGGCGTTGTATTTATAGGTGTCAGAATTTGTATTTTGGGTTGAATAATGGCGGTGGAAATTTTCTGGGCCTAAGATTTGAAACAGACTTAAAATTTTGGGCTTTGTAAAATGGGCTGCATATATGGGCCTTCCATTTGTATTTGTATCGCGGACTTCTTTCGTTTTGTTTTTTTTTTTTTTTAAAATTAGTTTTTTTTTCTCTTGGTTCGATATTTCTTTGATAATGGTTACGGATATTATCACTACTCGAAGTTTAAATATCTATTTCCCTCCTTTCCTCCTTGCTCACTAATACTATACTTTTTTTACTTTAACTATAAAAACAAAATAATGTTTGTACAAACTCCATGGAGCAACTACATAAAGGTCAACCTAAACTTGTCTATGATCAACCCGACTTAAAACCCGATTGGCTAGTGAGAATTTCATCAAAACCATTCTGACTCTATTTGCCATCAACCTAATCATTTATTGAGTTGAGTTAGATTGACGTTGTACCCACTCATGTAAACCCAAACACCTAATTTGTAGCCCAAAATTGCTTAGAACATTATTGATCAAATTCACATTTTAAAAGCTACGTGTAAATTTGAGATGAGAATTGAATAACAAGGTGACAGAGTTGAAAAACAAAGCGACTCTGTTTAATTTAACGTCACCTGCTCAACTTAAATTTTCTTATAACGCACTTAATCATTTTAATATCTTATTTAGTCACAAGTCTACGCAACAGGACTTTTAACATACAGTATTATTGTGTGACTCCATTAGCACGTGATTGCACACGTTGAAGCTTCCCTTCTTTTTTGCCCATATTCGGATGCTTTTCTTACGAACTCTAAAAGGAAATGCAAGTCATAGCAATTAAAACAAGATATTTTATCGGAAAGCGTTATGAAGACATTTGAACCAAACCAGCCTTACTTTCATTGGAAGAATGATTTAATTAGAACAGCTAAAATTTAGGCAATGTCCACATACACTCCGTACAGCCGATATAGTAAATTCCCAGTTCCCACCAATTGCTCTAAACAACATCCGCCCACTGATGATGTCCCAATTCCCAAAATTTGATCACACCGTCGTCATCAAATTCATATTTTAAAAGCTAGTTCAATCTTACGATCAAAAATTAAATAAATATAAAAAACGTAAATAAGTATAAAGAATAGCCCAATCTTTTATAAAAAACGTAAATAAATGTGACGAATTTTCAAGCCTAACATGTGGATAACAAAACAAGAAAATATGAAACACATGTGTCCATTTAGCTTTACACGTGAAACAATCTGTTTTGATACTATAAAGAAAGTTGAACTTAAACCGTAAAGCCAATATTTATGAAATAAGAAAGACCTAAGTGCATGAAAACATCATTTCATTTCATAAAAAACACAAATGTTGTACACATTCTACATTCATTATCCGAGTGGGAAGGGCACAAGATTAGCCCTTAACAAACAACTTGTGAATAGTGGAATCTCTCTCTCTCTCTCTCTCTCCCTCTCTCTCTCTCTCTCTCTCTCTCTCTCTCTCTCTTCAAAACATGTACAAAAAGAGATGAACAAGCAAGTTTATGGTCTTCAATGATAGCTTTGAAGAAACTGCTTGCGACAATATATTTCTCTGTTATGCACATACTCTGCAGCTTTCGATCTTTACCTAATCGACGAAAACTATGAAATCACAAGTATGAGTTGTATTTACAGTACCCACATTGCATATTTGCAGACTCACTCATCGTCTTCCTCCATGAACAGCCCTTTTCGAGTCCCCTGCTCCTCCTCCTCCTCCTCGTCCCACGAGGCAAACAAGTTCACAGACAACCCAGCAAGCTTCTTCCCGTTAGGCAACTTCCTGTGCATCTGCCTCCACTGTTTCGGAGCATTCGGAGCTTCAATGTCGTCCAGGCAGCAGTTGGAATCTGAGAAATCGATGGCGGTTCGGAAAGCTGGGGTTTTCGAAGGCGTGCTGTAAGCGAAATGACATTGCTTAGCAATCAGAGTCTGCGATCGCACAGTAGGAAAGATCAAAATCAATGCCAGTTGCTAAAACAAATAAAAATCAATTACTCAAGTTAATTGAACTGATTAGACTCACCACTTCTCTAATTGCTTTCGATACATGGAAAAGCTGCTTCAAATCATCGTGATCGACTCCACACACAATCTTCAACTGCAATGCACAAAAATAGTAACATGATTAGCAACGAATTAAATCGAAATCGATTTTGCATTGATTTTGCAATCGGAAAAATTGAGAATTTGGGGCTAACCAGAATCTCCTGAGGCAAAGCTTCTAGAGCGGATGAGGCGGCAGTTTCCGACTCCCAAATCATCTCCCCACTCCGCTGCTTCTTCAATGGAGTCTTGGGATACAAATCAGCCGGCGAATCCTCCTCGCCATTGTTAGAAATCCCAATCCTCTTCCTCCCCAAAGCTCGCGTGTACTTCACAAACCCTAACTCCACCGTCCCCTCCGCCTCCGCCGTCACTCCGCCGGCACCGCGCTTAGATGTCAAGCAACTCTTGCACTTCCTTCCCAACGCCATTTTGCACCAATCAATCAGTAATCCCTAAATCCAAAAACAAAAATCGAGTCAGACAACAAACAACAGTAAAAAAACAAAAAAAACAAAAAAACAAGAAAAAAGCAGAATCTATTGAAACCAGATTCTGAAAGTTTCTGAAAATTTCTAAAATCTAGAGAAAGTGAAAATCCAAAAGCACAGAGAGTAAGAAACCTTGTGTTAGATTAAACCTAGATTCGAGCCTTGTTCACACTATCTCTTTCTCTCTCTAGACTTTCTCTCTCTTCTGTGTGTTTTTGCCGTGGAATGGAAACAGAGAAACCGATTTTTCCACCAGTAGAAGGAGGCTTTTGGATTTTATACACGGAGCGAAAAGATTATTTTTTTATTATTTTTTTTAAAAAGCGAAAACTGGTAAATTCTACGCGGTTCGCGGAATCGACTCGAACTTTCTGTGAAAAGTATCTCGGGTTCCTGTAATTTATCCTTTTGGGCAGTTAAAAAAAATTGAAAAAATAGGAGGGTAAGCAAAACTAGCCGTTGAGCGGACACGCGGAGGAGGGAGAGCGCAGGTAGGAAGCTGCACCGGTGCCGCCATGGGTGATGACATGGCGATGTGGTCGGTCCGAGTCGGCTGTGTCGGTAGCTTTCTTAGCACGTTGGGTTGGGGTTAAAATAAAGTGACAGTCTCATGATCTCATCTGGTGGTGGAGTTTTCTTGACTCGTTTGTGGCGTGACATGTGTGTGTATGATGTCGATGGACGGTGAGGATTTTATGTTTTTCTAATTTATGACTGGTGGTGGGCCTCGTTTGACTGAGGATTAGAGATCTGTTGGCTGACGGCTGTTGCATTAGCAGCAGCAACACGTACACGTCAAAACCGTGGACGCGTCAAATACGAAAAGCATGTTTGGTTATTAGTTGCAACTTGCAAGAAGTTCATACTTATCCCTTGACGTAGGATTTTGTTTTTAACCCAATATTTTCCTTTACGAACATTCGTAGATGGATCATGGTGTCGCTTGACCAAGACTTTAACGAATTTTGTCGTTTCGTATCGTTTTAACTGGTCATGCAAGAAATGATCATTTCTGATAGTAAAATACGATAAACGATATTTTTTTAGATTCTTAACGAATGGCATGATATCAACCTAACTTGTTAATAAGTAAATCAGGAATTTGTTATTTTCATATCATTTTCTATCGAGTTAAGAACTTCTTTAGATAAAAAGAAATGCATATGAATTTAGAAATAATTAGTTTTTAAATCGCAATCATTGTGTCATGAGGAGTGTTTGAGTTAGAAGTAACTAGCAAGACTTGAGGAGGCCAAAAAAGTCGGGAGCTAGCAAAAAAGCATGTCATTTTCCGTCGAAGACAAAAAAAGCCACAAGGGAACAACAATTAGTCTGCTTACATTTCGTAAATTTGAGAAATCAGAAACTAGATTTGAGGTCGGTGTTGCATTGAGTTGTTACCGGGCAGCTTAGTGGTTAGGGACAAATTTTATATCCATATTCCATAAAGCATGTTCTAATTCAATTTCTGACGCTTGTAAATATATGATGATAGCCAAGAGAGATTGAAATGTCAGTATGTAGATTGTCGTAGCAAAATCACCAGCTGATTCTTTTTTTTTTTAGAAAAAAAACTGTATCACATAACAAAAGTATGTATTAGATAAATAAATAAATAAAAACTTATTTTTTGAAACGCTCACTGAAACTCACTTCAATCTCACTTCTCATGAAATTAGAAGACGAAAAAAAATGTAAAAAAATTGAGGATTTGTAAAACGCGTCGTTTCCCGTATACCATCAAAATTGAGCTCAAATATTTGGGTTGTACTTTTACAAGTCGATGCATGAAGTCATTTCCTATTGACTGATCTTGTTCATAACCTTCTAATTCAATTAATGTACAACAATTAGGCAAATGATGCACACATCTCCATCGATCTTTCCATAACGAAGTCTCGCCATGGCTGTTTGTCTAGGGATGCTGGTCAAGGTTGTGGCTGTTATAATCATCGCCGTCCATTGCACCATCATTCTCCACCATTGAAGCAACAGAGAAGCTCCACACGGAAGCACAGTTTTCGTCAGCTGCATATCACGGGACAATTAACCTTCTATTAGTACCGTGAATCACTGACCCTTTCTTATGTTATCCAGTGAAAATTATGCACGCAGCTCAGATAAACCGGCTTAGGAGCTAATGACAAACTTCATTCTTTTAACAAGTGATATCATGTAGCTTCATGCCATCTAAAGGGCCTGAGAAGATTGGGGGACATAACACCACGACAAGTTCAACGGAAAAAGGACAAGATGCAGATTGGGAAAAAAAGAGTGGAGAAAATGACACGAACAGAAACAAACATGATTTATGTAGGAGACTAAAATTGGAAGGATATACAATGTGATTTGTCAAAAGTATCTCCGAAAAGCATTAGCGTTATAGGAGGTACCACTCAGATGAAACTCGTCATTGCCATCATCAGGATCAACAAATCTTCGATGCCCCGAAGAAGTGGTAGCCATTGGCAGAAAGGGATGAAAGGAGAATCCGTTAACAGTATCTGTGTGGCGTATAGAACAGAAGAATGAGTCAGCAAAGAAGAGACTAAGGTATATTGCAGTGGCACTTTTAACATTTTTTATAGGATATGAAATGAATACCCAATGCCGCTTGGAAGCCTGATACCCATTGTCCAGTTTGCAGATCATAGATATGCACAACACCATCCTAAAACACATATGCACGATTAAATAATTGTTTCATTACATTTGAAGCAGGGTTCGGAGTTTTGACTTGGTTTGTGGCTTCATATTTGGACATTGAAACATAATTCAAAGGTAAGATGGTACCTGACCACCTGTACAAAGATGGCGTCCAAGTGGCTCAATATCAAACAAAATCCGTTGGTTGGTATCTTCCGATGACCTATATAACCTGATTCCACAGCCAAATAAAGTAACGTGACCAGAAGAGAGCTCCAATGTTCAGAAGACTAGATAGTTTTCTAAATTAGGGAAGGAAAGAAAAAATATCTTACTTGTACACAACATCAACCGTTTTGCGTATATCCCAGCATAATATATAAGGATCCTTCAAGTAATTTATGGAAGCCAAAATCAATCACATTTAGAATTGAAAGCAAGAGCACAAATGTAAATATAATATATATATATAATACGTTAACAAATTTCTATGTGAAAAATAAAGCATGTAAGTCACATTATAAACCGACAGTTTTTACATAGAACTGGTTTACTGTATATCCATTAAATAACCGAATACCAGAAAAAAATTAAAAATAAATGACAAACCAAAAACGATGGAGCATGTAAAAGCATTTTACCTTTCTGCCTCCAGTATATAAATAATTTCCATCCTTTGAAAACTGGACCTGAAAGCAAAAGCTTCAATTCATCTGTTGAAGTTATGATCGAAGTGAAATGAACAATAAGAAACAATGACTTACATGTGTAATCCCGCCTTCATGACCATGCAATACATACAAGGGTTCCATATTATCTTCTCTATATATTGCAGCAGTCTTGCTATAAGAACCTATAGCAAGCATTCCACTATGGGTTGGACAAAAAGCCATTGCGGACATAATACCTGTCCACAATAAAAATGTTGAGAAACATTAAGCACTTGCACATCTTCTTAATTTATCATCAGAATTCAGAGATAAACTGATAACATGTACCTGTTTGGCCTTCTTTGTTTCCTTGAAGGGTCGAATATTGTTCAAAATCCCTACCAGGGTTGTGTAAATCAAACACCCGAACAGATTTGTTGTATCCAGCAAAAATCCTACAAAACAACTGAAGTCACATAAAAACAAAGTAGAAAACATGCAATTGAATAATATAAGCTTTGAAAAGGAAAGGAATAGAATATTGCTTACTTTGTTCCAGTAGGATTAAAGGCAATTGAAAAAGCAGCTGTGATTTCATCCACGGCATCATAAGCACGATAAGTGCAACGTAGCTGCAGTTTCAGCCCAAGACCAATGGTGTAATAAGATATACAAACATTAACCCAAAAAATACATATAAGAGCTGTGCATAGTGTACACATGGGAAAAGAGTGATCTAGATTTGCAATAATGAGCCAGCACCTGTCCAGAAGAAGCATCCCAAAGATGAATTGGATGGTCACGAGATGTAGTTGCAAAAACACAGGTAATTGGGTCTGCAACGTCGTAGAAAATTCCAAATCAAGCTTTAGCTTACAGAATCATATCAGCCACTCTAAAGTAAATATCCTGAATATCAAGTTCAGGTTCTCATCGTCACAATAAAGAATAAACTTAACAAATTGTCCCTCTTAGAAGAGTTACAAAAGTACCTGAAGCAGACATGTACGGGTACCAACAGAAGTCGTATACAGACTCTCCCTCGTTCACAACAAGGTTTGCAGCGTACGAATCTGCAGCTCAAGAGTACAAACATGTAAAGACTAAAAAGATGATTACTCTTACATGCAAATACAAAATCAATCACAAATAGCTCATCCCCGAAAAATTTCGCTCAAACAATACCAAACAAAAACTTTCAGTAACAAGTCTTCTTTTGGCAGATTGGCATACAATAAACTCCAAAGCAAATATATTTCGGGGCGAGATCTTACCTTCATCAGCAGCTACAGAACAATCATTAGCATTCTCACTCCCATAATCCGGTCTGATAAAAACGAAGCAAGAGCAGAGTTAGCAAACACCACCACGAGCGATTTGCGAAAAGCTTGGTTTTTGACATGCATTTTGAGTACTGAAGGTCAGAAACAAAATCCCCAAATTGTGACCCAAATCAAATGGCAGTGCTTTACTCAAAAACCCATACAAAAATAACACAAAAGCCGTCAATCAATGAGAACTTACAATGCGAAAACACGAAGCGTGTTGTCCTCGGAACTGGTAAGAAAGCACGACCCATCCGGCGACCTACGCCAAAAAAAATAAAACCCCAAATAAAAAGACAACAAATTTATGAAAAAAAAATGATGGGAAAGTAAGGGGGATGCAAAAGGAATTACCATTTGACGCCCTCGAGAAAGTTGTTCGGAATTGGGGAAGTTCGGAACTGGTGGCGGAAATGGAAGGCTCTGTGCGGATGAACATCGAACCGAATCGCCGGCCAAGAGTAATCTTCTTGCCGTTGATGGGTTGGGTTTTCTGTAATTTCTGTATCTGGAGAGGGCAAATTGGGTTGGTACTGCTGCCGCTCTTCTTCTTCGGCCATCGTTCAAGCTATTGAGGCTTGCTGATCAGCTATGAGTGAGAGCTTGCTGGGTTTGGGTATTACCGCCAAAAATAGGGAATGCTGCTTCAGGTTTTTTTTTTTTTTTTTGAGTACATCCAAGAAATTCGAACCTAAAACATCTCCCTTATGAGTGAAGAGGAATACGAAAAACCGAAATCTTCCTACTCGAACAAGAAGTCCTATAGTTTACAACTCTTCTTTATATAGAAATTCGACCTATTGCTCCGCATCCCCCCATCAGTTTACTATGAAGAGAAGAATCAAAAGGATTGAACTACCTACTCATTATTCGGAGGTGAATCATAGAACACTAAAAGCTGTGGTATCTTATGGACCTAACATAGGTCACATCCCTCACGACATAAGATTGAAAGATCTAAACCTTCCTCTTCGGAGCGGAAACGGACGTGGCCTCCCTTATGAGTGAAGAGGAATACTACCAAATAGTAGTAGCAATGCTCCTTCAATTTTAAGCAATAGAATTTACCTTGAGGGCACGTTTACGTAACCGTAATCAAAATAGAGGAATTGAATTGAAGAGGAGTCAGAATCGGATTCCTAGTGAAGCTGTTTACTTAAATGTACTGGAATCAGAATAAAAATGAAACAAAATTCATATAAGTTGTTTATCAATTCACATGAATCGGAATGAAAATTAATATGATTACTAAAATACCCTTAATCTAAATAATAGAAAAATTCATAACTTTTTAATACAATTTCACACACACATAAATACATATATAGTTTTATTAAAATACTAACAATTCCTGTTGGAAAATATTGGTTGGCTGGCACCATTGGAAAATATTGATGCATTTTTTTTACACTGAAATAGGTCTCCCAATAGCTTTCTGGAACCCACGGTTCTCCACATCATCATTTTTTTCTATTTTTTTTCAATTCCTTTTCACTTCATTCTCTCAATCCGTTCAGCACTGTCTCGCTCATCGTCGTTAATACGATGGCGTCCCAAGTGGGAACCCGGGCCGGGTGCCTTACCGACAGCCTAAGGTGGTACCATGATTTCCGAAGCACAGAATTTGGTATCCATTTGCTGGGAATCTGAGAGAAGGCTTGAGTGGTGAGACTTTCAGATGTGAATCTCTCAGTACGCTGATACTGATGGACCAATCATTTAATAGAAAAGCCGAACAGGTGGTGTGATGATGTCGGCTCATCCGGTGGTGGGTCGTCGTCGACTTTTGTCGATAAAACAACTAATAGAACGTCCTTTCTCTCTCTCTCTCAGTCTCTCCAGCTATTTCTCATTCTCTCCGTCTAAGCTTCAACTTTCTAGATTCGACGAGCAACATATTGTTGAAGGGTAGCATCAAACCTTCCATAAATGCAGTAGCATACCCAGTTTCATGCAGGTTCAAAAGATTTGAGGGGCAGAATCTTGACTTTCAGTGGCAATTTCAAACGAGCGGATGGGCGGTCCCTCTATGGCTTCGCCAGTGGGTGATAGGTCTTGGCAGTCTAGGAGGTGGTGCGGTGGTCTGCGTTGATTAAGGGTGGGGATGGGTGTGTGCTTTGGGTCGCTTAATCGTGGGAGGCAGATGGGAGAGGCAGGGCAATTTCGATAGAGAAGTTTGATTCCAGATGTTGGCTTTCTTCTGAAATTCAATTACCACCTTCAAGTCAGTATTCGGATTTCGGGGATATCAAGAATCCGATTATTGATCTTGGGTGGAGCCCACTAATTTTTTCAAAATTTGGTAAACGCTGGAATCACTTAGAGAAGAATTCAATTCTCTTTATTCTACCTCCATTCCGATTTGGTAAACATGCCATGAATTCTTTCTCATTTTTATGGGCCAAAGTGTAATATTATATACTCTTTATCTATTTTGGGCAACTTTCCACTTTGATGTATGTCACGTTGATTGTCCGCGATATATGAAGTGATTGTTTCCGTTTGATAACTTTTTCGTACATTTTTAATTTTTAAATTTTGTTATTTTATTATGGTTACATTTCAGTGATGTAGTAAGCTAATGAGACATTATTTTTTAAATGCAACAATAAGTAAATTGCAAGATTTAAATCGCAACATAACACCTATAGGTCCAAAGTGATATACTCCATATAAATTACAGGGACCCAAGTGATACATGCAGCATAAGTTTTGGGCATGAATGAGCTACAAAAAGTATTAAGTAACAGTGATGATGAATATTTCATCAGCAACTAGCAGCTCAGTCGTTGTAGTATAGTGGTAAGTATTCCCGCCTGTCACGCGGGTGACCCGGGTTCGATCCCCGGCAACGGCGTGTGTTTTTTGTTTTTATTCAAATCTCCCCCTCTATCTCTCTCTCTCTCTCTCTCTCAGAGCACTGCTTCAGTTCAGTCACCATCTCCCTCTTCCAAAAGGCCGGCGTTTTTGCTCCCATTCATTCGGGTGTTAGCAGCAGGGTTTTATTGCAAAGCTCTGCGCTTGCAGATTTCGCCATGGAAACCGACGAGGCCCAGCGAGTTCTTCCCTTTCAGCTTCAGTTCGACAAGCCAGTTGCTTCTCAGGTTTTTCTCTCACATTACATTTTCCGCAATCAAATCCCTCAAAATATATTAATTTTACAAGGGAAAAAAAATTGATCTTTGAATTCTCAAAAAATTGCAGAATGAAACCCTGATCTTTCCCTAAGAAACATATTGTTCTTGCTAATTAGTCAGTTAAGTTGCAAGCTTGTCAGTGTGAAATTTGTGAATCGATGACTTGCGCAAATCTTCGAAATTGTTGATGCAAACAATTAGGACTCGTACATGATACGAAGTTAAAACTTATGATGCGAATATGGACCTCTTCTGATTATTCTTCGTTCATGCTTTTCGAATTCGTCTTATTTCCTGAATGCGAGGTAGAATGGGAAGTTGTGCGAGCGCATTATTCATTTATTTTTTTGAAAGAGTTGAATATCCTAAGGCACTTTTTTTTCTTTTTTCTTTTTTTGTCAAATGATATATTTGTTAGATTAGCCGCTAGCGGAATTTAAACTCACGCCGTCATGCAATGACTCAACACCTTTCCACCATTGTGGTAAAATGGCCACTTGATGCCTCTTTGTCGTGCGTTTTCTCTTCCCAAGCTGCTCTTCAGTATATGATACTTTCCAAAATGTGTACATTTAGGTCGTTGTTGTTCACCTGGAAATGGAGAATGAGAGGGTGTTTTCGCTGCAAGAAAACGTGTTTTGGTCTACATTCTGGACGAAGACAAAGATGAAGTCTCAGATGCAGAGTGACTGCATTGTAATTTACTCCCGGAACAAATATGTTTTGTTCTGGCCAAATAATACGTTTTACATTTGTTTCATGCATCGTAATTTTGATCCCCTGTTGCGAAGTTCGAAATTTAAATTTTGTAAATACGAGACGAAGAGAACTGAAAAATGACTAGTTTACGTATTCTAAAATTAACGATGTGTCGTAAAAAAACTTGTAGCTCAATCGGTTATGATTGTTAAGGTCCAGTGTTTGAAGCTCTGATGGCACATAGAATTTAAATCAACATAAAACCTCTTATTAAGAGCATAATACAAGGTCAGCACACTAGCAAAGAAATGTAGAATTCACATCCCCTTGTCCAGTTGCATTTCGTGGAAACGTAAACATGAAAACACCTTTGTAAAAAACTCCCCGCCGGAATCTTGCTAGTCTCGTAGGCCTTGAGTTGAAACAGCTCAACTCGTCTTGGTTTCGGAACTTGCAAGCAAGAATGTTGTAACAACACCCTTTGCAGTAAAACAAACCGGTAAAAGCGAGGTGTCGACAGAAAACACAAGCTTACTGCACATGAACTATACAAGCGAGCGGTCCCAAGATGTCCAAGGCTTATATTCCAAGAAACATCATGAGCTCTCGAACTTGAGGTTTTACCCACCAACCATAGTCCTCTCAGTTAGAAGCTGCGGCGCGACAGGAATAAGGTAGGCAGGGGGAAGCGAAGGCTAGAGACACCAAAATTGGATCAGCTTTGCCTCGTACAAGTCATATTTATGAATCATCCAACTCAACAAGCTGTGCCCGTCTCTCAGCAGCCTTCTTTCTTATGAATATGCCCCATCTAAGGGCTGCCTTGAGCTTGAGCCAGCCAACAACAGCTTTCCCAGACGAACGGCTCTGATCATCAACACTGTAGTTCACTTGTGGAGTGGGCATGTATGGTGACGGATATGGATAATTGTCTTCAGTGAGGTTCATGGAGGCATGACCATAACCGTGGCCTTGACCCTGACCCTGACCGCCCATGTTAAAGATACGAAGTAGATGCTGCATATCTTCATTTTCGAGAATCTCGTGGCTCCTCGTACGAATTTCTTCCTCTGGGAAGAGGTCCTCGGCTCCCCTATAAGATGGATTGGATGTACCAATATTCTGGAACCCAGATGTGGACGACTGTGGTGGACCAAGGGCAAGCATATTTTCATTTCCTTGAAACTGAGCCTGGTGTGAAGTGATAGGCTGCTGATTTTGTAGAGGGAATGACAAGCCATCGAGCTGACTGGGAGCACTGAGATTTAGATTCTGTGACTGTACCGAGAATCTGTTAGCCATGCCGTCAGTATAACCTAGAGAGAAAAAGAGCATTTACACACTTTAGCAACGGACGTTTATCCAAAACATACAAGCCACTTATGAAAGTCACAAATTTTCATGCAAGAACCGAAAATTCTTATTTGTGTATAATGACCCCCGGGCTTTGGTCCATTAGGCTGAAGATTAAATTTTGTTAGAAAGTCATTGGATACTTATTTTGTCACAAGATATACCTCCCACATTTAGGCCAGAATCCATAGTAGGCGGTTCTGAAGAAACTGAAGCTGGCAGGCTAGGTAGAGTGAACTGCTGATCAAATGAGTTTGGATAATCCTGCGAGGCTATTGGGACCTCAGGTAGAGAAACATCAGGACTCTTCTGCTGTTTAAGAAGAGACTTTCCATCGTACTCCATAACATGCATCCAGTTCTCATATGCCTTTGTTACCAAACCATCCACGTAGACCTGTAAGAAACACAAAAATTCACATATCAACCACTTTGAGGGGTCATGACTCATTACTACTTTGTATCATTTTAGATACATTCACCAGGGATGTAACCTGTTCAGTCGAAAGAGTGTTGTTTACAGATAAAATAGCAAATGCATATGGACTGGATTCTTAAGTGCGAAAGGGTAGCCAATATGGACAAAATGAATCCTATCTCATTAAGTTTACAAGCTTTACAACATTTGACAAGTAGCATCTCTCAACCACAAGACGGAACACGAAATTATAAAACATAGCAAATCCAGGCGCTATAAAAGATACATGAAAAATGGAAAAGAGAAGTCATATACCTTCTGATCGTCCGAGAGAGAATCAGCTGAGTAAAATTGTTCATTGGTAATTAGGCCACTCAACTCGTAGATATTGTTAAAAACAACACCAACGTTCCTTGCATCCTCAGGATAGTAGACATAGAGTTTCCCGCCAAGAAGACAAGTTTTTGCATGCTGTATGAGTACATCCCACATCTTATTCGACATGCCACTTCCAAGAATCTATCACAAATGGGCATAAAAATATTAGGAATTGCATTTTCGAAATATGAACTTGACAAACAAATTCCAAAATCTTACATTCCGCAATCTCTGCGAGTCTCTAACCACAAGTCGCAGGAACTCTTCAACTGTAACAATTCCAGCTTTATTCAGTCTCTTGTGGAATGAGCCATCTTTTCCAATTTTCTCCAATCTCCAGACCTCATCATTTAACGCAGGAGGGTAATGTTTCTTGTATACTGTAAAAACCAAAAGAAAACTTGCCATGTTTATTTTTTTTCAACTAACAAAGGAAATGTTAAATAACACTAATTATTAACTCACATTCCCCACGGTGATCCTTAACAGTAAAGGCATCTGTTTTTGCTTCGCGTATACGAATGTTGTCGCAAAAGCCAGAGGCAACTTTCAGTCCTAGCCTAAACTTCCTGCTCCTAATCCAGCTAGAATTATCGGTAAATGTCAATTCCCCTAGTGTTCCTACACCTTCCTTCAGTGTCACTTGCAGATCGCCAGTAAGAAGTGGCCTCTTTCCTTCACGCTCTTTTACTACATGGCTCTCAAATTCTTCTTCAGTCCAGTTCTCATCATCCTCGTTGTTAAAATCACCTTCAAGCACAACAACGTCAAGTTTCACTGCTGACTCCGGGCCTGATGTCACAACATTCTTTGTATTTGCATCAATCAAGACAATAGGGATTGCAGAACCCCACTCCCCTTCTACTTTTCCACCAGTAAAAAGAGGAAGGGACAACCTGGACCTAAAGTGCAGCTGCAAGTTTCTTCCATCGGGCCCTTCAATTTGTTTAGGAGAAGACCTGCTATTTTTAAACCCATTATAGGAACAAAACTACTGGCATGCAGCACTGATTAAACGAAGAAAAAAAAAAGAAGGAAACAACCAAGGATCAGAACCCGTTAAAAAATAAGGGATGAAAAGGGTTGATACCTTCCAGTAAGTTTGGCAGGGCCTAATTTTGCTAAAGCACGCTCCACCTCTTCACTAACCTGTTCAGCAAAATAAGTAAGAAACATCAACCAATGCTTCAAACACCGTATGCACATATCAAAGGATTAAATCCTCTTCACTAGGCATGCATTAAAATTTGTCAAGCGGTTACAAAGTCATACACACCAATACTTTATCAAGAGCCCTTATGACTTATAGTAGGCATTCAGCTTGCCTTCAACACATACACTTGTTGACAGCTGAGTCGTTGACACAAACGAAATGCCTCTTTTCTATGTCCGATGTTTAGGTCAGATAAATTTGCCACTAAACAACGCTTCACCATTTTTGTATGTGCATGACGTAATGAAAAATAACATACAGCAGCCAAATAAAAAACAATTACAAGTCATCTAAACCTCTTCTATCCAGTGACGGATTAGAAAACAAAAAGTCCACAAGAAATTAGAATGTCTTACAACTCTGCGTAGAATCGGCTCCAGTGACGAGCAAAGCTTCTGCAGACTATCCACCTTGAGAGCTTCAACAATTACACTGCATTAAGTTGAACATTCTCAATGAACAACATTCACATTCATCGTTCATAAGACATTCAATTCATTATCCGTTCAAGACTTCAAGCGACGCGCTTTCTCAAATAAACACAACATTTGAAAATATTTCATGCCCAATTATACATTTCAGCTGAATTACAAACAGAATACATTAAAACAGTTAACAAATCAGTTGTAATTACATCAAAATCCAAGTTTTTACAGAAAGAAAAGGTCACCTGGCGAGAGCAGGCCGTTTCCTATCCGGCTGGCCTTCTTCAGCTGAAGACGAATCCAAACTTCGCTTCTCCCTCGCCATGCTATTCGATCTCTCCATGTACCTCGTCTGCATCTTCTTTCACCGTCCTCAAAAACTTAGCCTCCTGTTTGGTTGCTGAGAAAGTGAAAGGAAAAAGAAAAAAACAATCACACAAAAACTTCCAAATCACTCAGAGCTAACTTTCACCTTGACTTGAAGATTCAACATTCAAAATTTCAAAATTCCACTTCCCACACGCAAACACAAACACACACCAGTAAACAAAGAAAAGTCAACAGAACGACTCGGATTTCAAATCCTCAATTTTCTTCTGTTTTCCGAGCAACCAAACAACAAAAACCGATCCAAAAACACAAGTCGTTCTCCGCTTTATTCCATGTGCGGTACGTGCGGAATCGAATTCTCGGATAAGGAAAAAAGGAAAAGTAAGAAAAAGCGAGCGGGAAAAAGTGAGAAAAAAAAATGAACCTGAGAAATATTTGAGAGAGGAATCCGAGAAGTTTCCGCGAAGGGTCGGCGAATTTTCTCGCTCGCTAGCGTCTCTGAAACAATTAAGGAGAGAAAGAGAGGCCTTTTTGTCTCTGTGCTGCGGATACAGCCACTCACTCGCGCTTTTGTATTTCCTTTCTCTTTCTTTTTTAATTTTCTCGCATTTTCTCTCGATCCAAACAGTGGCGAATCTCTTGCTGCCGCCTGGTCGGTGGCTGAGATCTTTTGCGGGAGGCCATCGGCGGATCGGGACCGTTGGAGCGGTTGAACTTTGGGAATCTTTTGAATTTTTTATGGATTGGCCCACGTGAGTCTTTGGGTGGACTTGTGTGTTTGTTAGGATCCGGGGATCTGTGCGTTTCGGTGATCGTAGCCGTCCGATTTATGATTTTTATGCAGGGGCTCTGAAGAATCTCAAACATTTTACTTAAGGTATCAGACTTCAATTTTACTTCCTGCAAACTGATAAGACCAAAGCCCAAATTTTCTGTGACAATATACACAACTACAGTGGTCATCAGGTCCGATCCTGAAAATTTGGGACCTTAGGCGAGCTATCGCTAAATACATGAAAAAATTCATTCCTACATTAAATATTATTAAAAATTAATAATAAAAATATATATATATACAAACATTACTTAAATATTACTCGTCTCACGTTTTTAGAAACAAATGTACTAATTAAGTTTACATAATCTATTTTTCAACCAATTCAGACCGAAAGAGGAGTCCATACCCAATACGCCAAATTCCAATCATTTTTTTAATTGTTACAATGTTATTTATTACGTTCAGTAAATGAATGAAAAGTTGGATCACAAAGGCTGCATCTTACGATTGGGAAAAATACTAGAGAGAAGAGGATAATTTTCGTATACGTGTAAAACTGTAGTTACATATAGATAAGGGGCAAAAGCATAAAAAAATTAAAAAAATTGTGAAATTTTTTTTTATTAAATTTGAATTGTAAAAATTTATACACACACATATAAAACCTTGCATAAGAGTAATTAAGACTTAAACAAAGATGCCTAGATAAGGGCTAAAAGACGACGAGCAAAATAAATAAATAATAAATTACACAAAAATATCTTGACTATGGATCGAATTATAATCTTATACCATATATTTTAAATATTGTGATGTCATATCTTAATCTATGAATGCATTGCAATATCAGATCTCCGTTAAATTTTTTATCAATTTGGTTGTTAAATGATGACATAGCAAAAGCAGAACTCACTTATTTGCCACTAGAATAAAAAGTTAATTATTAATTTTTTTAACAAATTTTTTTTTAATTATTGATAAATTATTAATTTTTTATTTAATAATTAAAGTTAATTGAAAAAATTAAATAATTTTTTATAATGAAATTAATTAAAAATAAGAGAACTTTAACGAAAATCTTCGGTACTATTCATTTTAACGAAAAATCACATTTTTAAACTAAAAAGTCAATTCTGTACTTTTTATTTTTATCGTTAAAACTCAAAATTTTTAAATAGTTTTTATTAGTTTTCCTTAAAAATAATCTCTCTCCCTTCTTCCCAGATTGTCGATCTTCTCCCTGGATTTCTGTTCGTCTCCTTCATCACTCCCTCCCTAGACATTGCAATGTTTAAAATATGAAATATGAGATTGTGATTCGATCCACAGTTAAGAGGTAATTTTGTGTAATTTTACCCAAAAAAACAATTATGTAGAAGAGGATAATGTAAAACATCCCATTTCAATAAAAGGTCTAATACAACGACTCCAAATGCAGCTTACAACTACAAGCATGATTCTGACAGCCAAAGACTCCAAATGTACCGAAATGGAACTTCCAGTCAGAGGGCCGATCTCACGCACTTGATGATTCTACACAGGAAAGACAAGCTGATCCCACAGCCTCGCGAAAGGGAACTCCGGTGGCTAGCGCTTGTTCTTGGTCGGTTTTATTCCCTTCCTTTTATCTCTTTTACGCTGCAGCTTGGGCCTTGATTTGCGCCTTGCAGCTTTTTTTGGAGGTTTCGTCTTCCTCACAGGTACATTGTGCTTTTCAGAAGCTCCAACTGATTCGGGTACTGCTGCCTCCGTCTTTTCGTCTCGATCACTTTCCTCCTCTCGAAAAATCTCATGTGTTGTCACAGTGACTTTCATCTCACCCTTGTCATATGTTGTTGTACCTTAAAGCAATACCAAAGGTTAAACGCAAATTCTGATTAAGCATGAGCTGAAGCAATACAGTATAATGAACTGAATCCACACCTACTCATATAAAATCCAAGGGTGGATTCACCGATAAGTTCGTATATGTTTTCACAACTACGTACCAGAACCCCGCAACCCTAGCAAAACGGGGAGCATTGTTGGCTAGGGTCGCCCACTATAAAGAAAACATAACTCCCCTCTTGCATACATGATTACCAAGGGTTTTGTGATCGGTCAGAAGTGATGTGATTATATAGCAATTAAGAAACATTAATACAGTGCCTTCATGCTAACTGATCGGTGTCTCACCAAACCAGAGAACCAACCAATGAAAAGTAAACATTATGGGGTGATCGACAGCAGGGGTTAGCAGCACCAGAGGTCTCACTAATCTCATCATCCTCGTGCTCCTCAACACCCTCATCAACCTCATCAGCTGCTGTATCGGTGGCTTGGGCAATCCCACCACTAAGAATCAGTTCCTTTTCTAGTCTCCATGCAACAAAAGCCACCAAAGGTAAGACAGTGAAAACTTAGATTTGTTTGATCACCAAAAACCAACAGGCAAAAGAGGTAATCAAACGGTCCAAAAACAGCCACAAATTCCAACCTGTTTGCGCAGCTCGAGACGCTTCCGCCGCAGCGCCTCCCCTTGCTTCTGCTCAGCTTCCTTTCTCCTCTTCTTCTTCCTCTTGTGAAACCCAGACACGAAATCGCTCCACGAACCCAAAACAAGAAAACATCAAAACCCAAAAATTCAAAAAAACCCGATTCAAAAAATGCGAAAAGAAGCAAACTTCAGAGCTTAGATTTCATCACTGAGCAAATTTTGTGATGGCGGTTTTTTTACTACCTGAGGTCTTTCTCGTTAAACGTGACGGCGAGAGCCTTGTTTTTCAAAGCCCTCTTCTTTATATAACGGCTTCGGGGATTTACGGACGGAATCGCTGCCTCTTCGACCTTTCCCGCCGCCATTGCACAATCGGCACTCACTGCGCCGAAGTGTTTGCGTTTGTGGTTCAAGAGGCCGGTTCGCGTTGGTTTACTTCAGTAGATTCCCCTCGGCCCGAAATTTTGGATTTGAATATCCAGCCCAAAATGGATTTGTATGTTTACATTATGCTATGGACCGTAAAGCCCGAAGACATTTTTTCCACTACGGACAAAACATTGTTAATATTTGGAAGTGCTACCGCATTCGTGCCTTCTCACCCTTTATTTAGCTTGATCAAATTTCTTGAATCTGGATCTTCCCAGGATTCTTTTTGTAAGGATTCTAAAAATTTGTAAATTATATTCATTTATTGTACATCATGTGGTCAAAAATCATTTTAAATATTTTTATTTAAAATAAACACAAACAATACTTGAGAAAAACTGACTGCATGATGTACGACGAACGGACATGATTCAAAAATCTACAGGATCCTTACCAAAAAAATCCGAAAAAGATCCTGTTGGAAATTTCTTTACAAGGATTGGGACTCGAGGAAGAAGCACCAGCTAACTCCGTGCCAACAGCTGCGGCAAGCACTAGCGGAGCCAAGGGGGGTGCATTGGGATCCCTTGACCCCAATAAGTTTCTAAATTTTGTCTTGCGAAAAAATATTTGACCCCTATAGCACCAGCAACAAATGAATTATGGCCAAATTTAGTGGGCCATTTGCTTTTTTTTTTGTTCCATCCTTCTAATGGTTTTGGTTTCCATCCCTCTAATGCTCTCCTAAAGCTGCTTCATTTGTGCTATGAGCAATCACTCATACTAGTACTACTTTCAGTAGCTTTTGGGAGATGAATTTGTTATGTATTTTCGTCTTCTTTATTTGTGTTTTGTTTGAGTGAGAACTATCAGTGTTTGTGTAATTTGAGTTTGAAAATTAAACACTTTATTGTCTATTTGTAATCTCCATTTTGATATAATTGAAAGCTATTTTTAAATAAAAGTATGATCGATTTTCTAAAACTGTTTTTTGACCCTATCGTTGTAAATTCCTAACTCCGCCATTGACGGCAAGTGCCCTTATGAATGAATAGGTGTAAAAGCCACCTAGGCAGTGAATCAAGTTGAAAGTGAAAGATTAGTAATTTAAAATTTCTTAACATAGCCACTACACATTTGACCCACTGGTGTTGGGTGTATATCTTTTTGAGAATCCCTGTGTTATATTTTACTTTACAGAAACAGAAAAAGTGATTCGAATTCAAATGTACAAAAACGGAAAAAGTGATTCGAATTCATTTTACTTAAACAAATACTTTTTGCATAGGGGTGTGATATTCACACACTCTGTTTTACTTTTTTCACACTTTTTTAGTTTTCAATCGTCAGGTCAGATGAATTGAAGAAGATCAACGGACATAAATTAACAAAGGGTGTGTGAGAGGTAAAAAGGGATGTGTGGATAGCACACCTCTTTGCATATTAAGAGAATATGACTTTAAAATGAGGACATACATATTTGGATAATTACACATATATCCCCTCGTATTTATTCATGTATGCTTCACAAATACTGCGGCTTATATGTGTGTGTGTGTATGTTTCTCTCTCTCTCTCCCATAGTGTTCAATCCGATATAGAAACAACCATTGAATCCACTATCTCTCTCCTATAATTGTTAATTTTTTTTTTCTAATTACTATAAAAGTATTTTACTTTTGGAAAATTAACAAAAAGAGTAAATTCGTCATTTAAGGTTGTGTGAAAATAAATTAAACTTTATGGAGTATATGTGTAATTAATCCTATAAATGACATTTACCTTGAAACCCTTAAACTACAAACCAATTCAAATTTGCAAAGTATCCCAAATGGAAGAGAAATTTAGGGGGTATGATTCTCTCTCCTCTAAATCCCCCTTCCTTCCGTCCCCTCCTCTCTCATTTTCATTTTTGTTTTTTTCTCTCTGTAAAGAAGTCAACATAAAATGTTTACGTAACTTAAATGCAACCGTTCAAATAAAATAGGAAAAAAAATATAAGAAAATTTGAAGTGAAAAGAATCCAACTCCAAAATTTAGATACAAGGACTCCCTAATTAAAGAAAATATACCCGACCAAAATGACGTAATGTCAAAATTTAAGAAGCGAATTAGTATTAGACAACTCTACTCGACCATATCCAAGGACAAGTCACAACTCGTTCATATCGTACACAACAATTGGTTATAAACATTGGGCCCAACGCCTCTTTTCTACATCTTTTGTGGTACCCACAAAAGCTCAGTGATGCTTTGCTTGCAACTAATTTCAGTTTTTTTTCTGGTTTTTCGGTAATTTTAATTTGCAACCGATTTCGGTTTCACATTAAACCCGGTTCGCTTCGTCCAACCGAACCCGTTTCTCCGCCAACCAACACATAAGAATCCACTTCAGACATTTCCGGCCCCCAAACCAGAATCCCTCAACCACTCCGGAAGACGTGAACCACTATCCAAACATGGACCGACCCGGACCCGAGTCTGCTCCCCCGCAACCCCTACTCTCCGACCGGGTCCTCATAAGCGGCGTCGTCACACCCGTGGCTCTATTCTCCGACGGAGTGCTCCGGTGGTCGGAGAGAAGTCAACGGAGCTTGATCTTCGAGAAGGAGGTCCTGGGGTTCGCGGCGGAAGGTCCGAAGATTAGGATAAGAGCTTTTGTGGAAGGCGGAGCTGGAATCTGCTGTGGCGCGAACAGAGGAGCTGTGGCGAGGAAGGACTTGGTGTTCGAGCCTCTCTCTGAGGACTCGCACAGGCTCTGGTGCCAGAAGCTCGGGGATTACATCGATTCTCTCGGTAATTTTCATGTGCTTGTAAGTTGTAATCGGCTTGTGTCGTGTTTGGTTGATAGGGAAATGCCCGAAAATGAAACGAATATTTGGAAAAAGTTTGACTTTTCACTTCAGGGTGTTTGACCGTTGCGAGATTATTTTGAATTTCCGTTGTTCTCATTCTAATTTCTTAGCTCAAGCTCGTTTTACTCTAATGTTCACTTAAGCGAGATTAATTATTGAAAATAACATGAATTTATGGTTTGTTGTTACTTTCTTGCATATATAGTGATACTATAGGTGGTAATTTATCCTCTTTTGCACAGGACGGCCAAAGAGGCTGTTTGTTTTTGTGAATCCGTTTGGTGGTAGCAAATCTGCTTCAAGGATTTATGTTGATCACGTAAAACCTCTTTTCGAGGATGCTGATATCCAATTTACGCTGCAAGGTTAAGGAATTTCCTTCAATGTTTTGCTTATTAGTTAATAGTTGATGTGTGGTACTGAATTTTGGATCTGTGAATCGCGGGTCGAGTTAGTGTTTCCCTTTTCGTAATTGGTTTTCTATTGAATTTTCAGAAACTCAATATCAACTACATGCGAAGGAAGTTGTGAAAACACTAGATCTTTCAAAGTATGATGGCATTGTTTGTGTTAGTGGGGACGGAATTTTGGTTGAGGTCGGTTTCCGATGATCAGTGACCATGTGCATATGATTTTGTTGCAGCTATAAGAAACATGAGCAATGCAATATTGTGATTGACCACATGACTCTGTCGAGGAATCAAATTACTTACACTGACGAACTTTGTTTTATTTCTCTTTTCCCTCAAATGAAGTTAGATTTTGTTTGGTAAACGTAGTGTTATGTTTTTTGAGCAAATGTTAAGCTGTGATGGTTTTTAACTGAATTAAGTAGTGTTATTAGACTGTAAAACAAATATAATCTCATGAAGAGTCTGCTTTTATTTAGGGAATTGTTATTAGCACTCCAAAAATCTCATTCTACACTCCAAACTTTCTATATTAGGAAAGAAAAATACACTTTTGAGGAGTAGAATGAGATTTTTGGAGTGCCAATAACACTTCCCTTTTTTTATAGTACATTATTTGTCTTCAGAATCATGTGCTTGTATTAAGCTTATGATTTTCTTCTTACAAGCATTGCACTTTTTAGTAGGTAGTAAATGGACTCCTAGAGAGAGAGGATTGGGACGCTGCAATAAAGATTCCTCTTGGAGTAGTTCCTGCAGGTTCTGTACTCTTTATTTCTCAATTTTCTTTATATTTAACAAAACATTTCTCTGATAATTAGGTTGATCATTCGTGTTATAAAACGTGAGGGCAAACTTTGCAAGTTTGCTTCAAACAGACAATTATTAGTCTGTTTTTTGTTTTTAAAGTTAATTTCTGACGAGATTCTCTTCATTAGGTACTGGAAATGGAATGGCAAAATCTCTTTTGGATTCTGTTGGTGAACCTTGTACACCGTCTAATGCTGTCCTCGCCATTATTCGAGGTATATATGCTGTCTGTCTATCGTTATACCGTGCTCAAAACATTACGGTTGCGCCCTTTCTCTTCCTATGTTGGTAATTCTTTTATTAATGAGTTTTTCTTCTTTATGGTTTATTTACGGTCAGGGCATAAGCGTTCACTGGATGTAGCTACCATCTGCCAGGGGAAGATGAAATTCTTCAGTGTATTGATGCTTGCATGGGGTAATTCAAAAGTATCACCCCACTGAATAATGGAATTAATACTTAAGTGAAGTAGAATTTCTAATCGTACCGGCAGAATTCCTATCAGAATTTCTGGTTCTCGCTGCAACTGAAAAATGTAATATGTTACTAATAAAGCTTCATCTGCTTTCAGGTTTAGTGGCAGATGTTGACATTGAGTCTGAGAAATATAGGTGGATGGGAAGTGCTCGACTAGATTTCTATGTAAGTTTACACCTCTGTTTGTTGTGGTCTAGTTTGCTGGATTACTTCGTTGCTAATGCAGATGTTCATGTTTAATTAATCTGATGTTGGGATGGTATTGAATGGCAAGACACTAATAATTGTCTATGTATTTTAGGCTGTTCAACGGATTGTGCATTTGAGGCAATATAATGGATCTATCTCCTTTGTGCCTGCACCTGGCTTTGAAGCTTACGGAGAGCCTACTAGTTACAGTAATGCCAGTGAACCTACTAACCAACACAATGCAGGTGCTCCAAATCAAGAGGAGCTGATTAGCATTCGACAACATGGCTATCCAGGGCCTGATATTAACTTGGCTAGCATGGACTGGAGAACTATTAGCGGACCGTTTGTTTCCATCTGGCTTCACAATGTGCCTTGGGGTGGTGAAGACACAAAGGCAGCTCCCGATGCCAAGGTTGGACAGTAAAATTGAGTAGCATCTATTTCAGATACTTCTCCACTTACACTGTTTTGGGATATTTATTTAAAACTCGAATAATTCACACGTATTTGTGCCCCTTTGCAGTTCTCGGATGGTTATATAGACGTGATAATGATGAGGGCCTGTCCAAAACTATCATTGCTTTCATTGATGTCTGGGTTGAGCACAGGAAGCCATATCAAATCACCATATGTCTTGTACTTCAAGGTTAGCAAAATCAACCTGCCGAACATTTACTTTGGTTTAAGATTTTGTCTACCTTTTGGTAAATAAGAAGCTTTAATAACTTTTCACTTCTGTTTATGTTATTTATTATCTTGCGACATTCTGTAGGTGAAAGCATTTATTTTGCAACCTGGTCCTCTCACCAAGGACCCAACTCAGGAGGGGATAATCGACTCAGATGGCGAGGTCCTGGCTAGAGGCAAAGGAGCATACAAATGTGACCAGAAGACATTGATGGTCTACGATAAACTTCAAGTAACTGTGGATCAAGGTTTAGCTACTCTGTTTTCCCCCGTATAGAATGAACTATTTTTTATCTCAAATTCGATTTTGGTAACAGAGAGAAATTCCGAGCAGAAAAAATTTGTCATCCAACCCATACGTCTAAAAATCCGCAAGGAGTATACAAGGGATTTAGATCGATGAGGCATATTCTCAGCAGCTTGCTTGCTGAGAAGTTATTTTGCAATAGCCACTGATTGCTGTCGATGTAGCGTGCAGTTTATCCTTCACTCTTTTTGCTTTGATTTTTCGATTTCTTTTGTTTCGAAGCAGATTTGTAGTGCAGGAACGTATAGGCCGCTGTGGTCGATACAGAGACTATTTGTATTCGACTAGTGTAATACATGTATACATTTGTTCATCTTAATAAAAATCTGAAGCCCATGTGTGAATGCAGATTGCTGTTTCACTTTGCTTGTGAGATAATGTGGTACAAATTTCTTCGTTGTCTGTGGTATGCTAAATATTTGGATTTTTAATTTCTTTTTCTGAATGCATGAAAATGGCTTTTTGCACATAATTGGGGGAAGAACTTGGGTAGGGCTGCCTGGCAGCGCTCTCAAATGAGAGATTTTATCGTGTAATCGGTTGTGTATTTATGTCTTTTTATCTGTCTCGTCACGTTGTACGCAAGATTTCTCAGGGTAAACCAGTTTGAGAACGGGGAGCTAGGGACCAAAATGCAAGGAGGTTCCACACTTTTTATGACTTGATCGAATGGTCCAAATTGGTCAGGCTGTTTAGCGGAAGATTTTCCAACAATTTAGATACCTAAACTTGAGATTTGCTCATTGAATCCTTGACGTAGTCTTTAATACAACAGATGGACATATCCCTAGGCCAAACAGTGGTTTAATTTTACCAAATAATCCAAGTCAACATGCAAGATAATTCAGATCTGTATTTCACACGGTATATTTTGTGTTTAATTCTGAATGCTGGCAGCCAAAAAACAAAAACCTAAAATGTCTTTGTAAATTCTTAACGTTCGAATAAGTACATTATTATGACAAAGTCATAAACCGTTTAAACAAAACATGAATAAGAATATTTGAATAACTATAATAAATGCAAGATGTGACAAGGATGGCAGGAAATGCGTCATTCTGTCATACATAATTATATCAGCCATAAGTTCATCATGTCGATGTCTTCACTTAGAAACGAGTCATGTGATCCAAATCATTCCAAAGAAATGCTAGGCGGTGGATTGTCTCCCCTTATATTTTCATATTTTTTTTATACTCATTTGTGATAGGTGATCACGGTTAAGTCACATAAATATTTTATATTAATTTTTTATAAAAATAATAAAATAAAAAGTAATAGGAATATAAAATATTGATGTGATTTAACCGTGACCACACAAACAAGAGGATATGGGGAGAGTATGAAAATGGGAGGACAGACAATCCACCTCCGAAATACTAAGGCAACTCTTTCGAAAAATAGGAATTTTCATGAATTTTTTGTTATTTTATAATTTAATATTATTTTTTGTATTAATATAATAAATTATTATATAAAAACATAAGGTGATTGATAGTGAGTTCATATAGAGTCACACGCAAATGAAATTTGTAACCCGTGTTAGAGGTTAGGTTACATAACCCACCAAAATTTGAGTTTATAGTCCATCCCGTCTAATCTCATCCAACTTATATTTAGCACCATCATGCCACTTGGACTCATACCTATTTTAATTGGCTATAATCTATCACATTCAGTCCATCAAACGAGCCCTTAGATTTGATATTTATGGTTACTAATTAACCCGCGCATTGTGCATGCAACAGTGAGTCAAGGAAAATTGATGATTTCTCTTGAACGAAGAGATTCTCGTTATAACATATAGTGTTGTCTTAATTCACTTATGTTTTAACACAATTTATTTATTCATAATAGATGGTGAGTTTGCTTGATTGGGGTCACGGGCATGTTGAAATTCTCGATAGCCTCTTCGGCCCTAAATAAGTAGATAATCATGGTTTGTCATCATTTATCCCCTTTTTATATTAAAAAAAATGTAAAACACGTACCAACCAAGTCATCCAACTCATATATTATTACATACAGTGTTATCTTATTAAACAAAACTATTTCATTATATTCCATTTTCGTAAAACGCACTGATTTTGGCAAGACCAACGTGTATAGTGTATGCATTCCATCCATCTTTGGCATGTGATATACATATATACATACCTTGCAAAACAAGTAGCATTCACACATGCATGTATCTCAAGGTTTGTGATATCCATATATTTATTTTTATCTTCTACGCATTGCTTATTAATTTTTGTTATTTGATATTTTTTAATTCATTCGATTGAACGATCGAATAATAAGAAAGTATATGCAAGATAAAAAAAAGGTGTGGATACTGGATAGCACATCCTTTCTCAATCATCATCTTGCTTTTGAGTTTGTAGTTTTCTTACCAAACACGTACAATCCTAAAACCTGCACATACAGACGCCACCAAGCAATCGACCTCTTTTATTCAGCCTATCTCCTCTTTCTCTTTATTTTATTATTATATTTTCTTCAATTTGTACGCATCGATTAATGGGTTTGACAAATGAACCAGCTAAAGCCAAAAGCAGTACTATATATATAATCGTATATATGTATATGCATTTGGTATTATCTGTTGCATGTTTCATATATATATATATATGTAATATTTGTTGATGTATAAAATCGGTGAAGATTTTGGAACAACGTAAAGTGTTAAGTTTGTGACCTTCGCTCGGTTGCTCTGATCACTAGTGAAGATAAGTATGTAAAGAGATAGAGACAGATAAGCAAACACAACATATACATGGTTCATCCTAAGTTTGGCTACGTCCATGGAGTAGAAGAGTTCTCATTAATAGTGAAGGGTTTACACAAATATATAGGTTCAAGCATAATCATCATTAGTGAGTTCTAATGACTAGTTTAGGTACAATAATGACATTAGGAATTAACTGTAGGAGAATGATCCTCTTTTATAGTTGAGGAGAGTTTCCAGCTTTCATTCGCGGTCGATGTGAGACTCTATGAGCTTTATTCTGACGTTGACATGTATCGTGCTGTGATTGGCTTCCTGGTTGGAGGGAAACTCTTGTGCTTCAGCAGGAGTGCCTCAGCATGAACCCCTCAGTGGGTTCTTGAAGGTATGACGTTGACTGTTACTTAGTAGTTTCGGGATTGATCAAGTATGGTACAAACAATATTTATGTTTTCATGTAGTTGATTATGACATGCAAACTGATCCGAAAAGCTTCTTATCTCGTTCACACATGCAAGAAAACATGTGGCTATCCGACAGTGCCCGATCACTAAATTGCAAAACTTAATTGTTAGGCTTGCTCTTACTCCTAGGAACAAGAAAACATAACATTTGTTTTGATTGTTAGATGTGGCCAAAGACTCTTTCCTAACCTCTAATATTGACTCACATACATATATAAGTTTAATATATACTGATCACGATGTAATCGATACATGTTTCACTCACGCCGTACGTTGTCAATCTATTCAACTTGTAATATAATCATACGATAATGTTTGTCAGTTTCGAATTAAGTGATTTTCTGCACATATAATCTTGTAAAAGAGAATGAACATTTTCAATTACACGGTTAGTACGTAAATTACAAGCTAACACTTTGCAAAAGTAAACAATAATCATTTTACACTATATTAAATTAAAAATAAATATGACTCTTTACGTGTAAAAGACCGAAAACCTTCTTATTCCAAACAAAAATATCATAAAGAGTAAAAACAAAAGTGAGACACTGTAGCCAAAGAAACCCAAAAACCCACCAAGAAGGAAGAAACGCAGTCGTTTAAAGTGGGAAATGGAAGACGACGTCAAACCAACAAGCCCGCAGAAGTGGGCGTTACGTGATTGCATGACCTTTTGCGGGGCCATGCACAAGATTATTCCCCACACCACACACACCATCCAAGCGACCGAAATTCTCTAACCCCCGCGCGCGAGTACATAAACCTCCCAACTCGCTCTCCCACTAGTCCAACCAAGTCAATATGCACTGAAATTACCGATGTACCCCTCTGTCGTTGGCTCAGGTGGCCATCCACGCCTGTGGCTTGTCAGATAAAATGGAATTTTTGGGTCAATGCCCGCGACGAGACTGACATCCGAGAAACGACGATGGCAAAACGACCGACGTGATTTTAAATCCTCTTGTAACTTTCAAAATTTTATTTTGTTTTTATAACATGGATAATACGTATATATCTTCTCTTATACTTGAATTCGAACACGGATTAATCTTGCTAAATTGAACATTAGTGTTTCATCCTTTGCACTCGAGTTCGACCACATATTTTGTCAAATGGCTTGCCTCAATGTACATTTTGTGCTTTAATTCAGTTTCACTAAGTACGAAAAATATTCATTGTAAGTTTGGAAAAATAGTTAAATATAATAATGCGTCAATCGTATTTAACTTACGAGTCATTTCTTTGATGGTTAAAATAATGTGTTTGTTCTCTTACATGTGAATTCAGAAGTATTCCTTAAAGATTTTTAGGGTAATTATTTAATAATAAATTAAGTTTTTAAGTTCGATTTTCGTTAAAAGCGAATTTTAATCACATTATTGCTCCTCCATTAAATCTTAAATATGAATTTTCACGCATTTATTTAGTTTCTCTCACTTCCCAAAATGAATACACTTTTTTTTTTCCTCTCTCTCTCTCTAAAACCCTCTCCAACTCTTTCTGTCTGTGTCTCTCGTTCTATATGATTACGTACAGATCAGGCGGAAACCACTGTATTTCCATTTCTTTACAGCCTTGTCTCTCACTACTTTCTCTCTCTACAACTCCTCCGCTGCTTAATTTCTAGGTTTGAGCTTCTTATAAGCGGCGCTTCTCCGATGTCGTCGTCTTCGTCGGCTTCCAAGGTCTGCTACAATTCTGAGTGCAAGGAGGTGAAATCGGAGTTTCCGAGAAAGGGCTGGCGGCTTCGGACTGGCGAGTACTGCGAACTCTGCGATCGGTGCTAGTAAGTCAAGCATTTTCCATTCCATTTCTCTCTTAATTTTTTGAATTTCCATTTTTGAACTGGTTCAGTGGTTTTTCTTGGGTATATCTCCGCTGCCTTCTGAACTCTGCTTGCTTCAACTTACTGCTTCGTGCGACGTCATTAGGGTTTCGTTGGTTGATTTGAAATCGAGCTTAGGGTTTTAGGAGTGGGTTTTTTTGGTGGGAATTTGCTAAATTTGGAGCATGTCGTGGCGTTATGCGCAACAAGATTGGGTTTTTTTTAAGGGTAGTTTGGGAACACCGGCTTTTGCTCCGTTTTCTTCATTTAGTCTTTCGAATTCGATTGAGGGAGATGAATAGCTTGACTTGTATTTAGTAAAATGCGTTGGAGCTGTCGTTTGTATTAGTACTGAACAACTTTGGGGAGCAGGAGTGAAGAGATATATTGTAATATAATTTAGGGGAAAGATGAAATGATTGCTTGAATTAACTGTTGCTCCGTCGAATTCAGCAGATGCTTGAATGTGGTGCTTATGAAACAACAATTGTATATAGCCTCAGTTGGTTTTGAGATTTTCGTTTTTGTCTGTATGTTATGTTCAAATATAACTTTCCTTAGAAATTACTTCTCAGTGAATCCTAACCCGTTGGTACTTGTTTTCAGCGAATGCACACCTGCAATGCTTATGTTTTGTGTAATTTAAGTGGTTCTCTCGAACATGGAATTTTATAGTCTTTGCTGTTGTTTTTTGTCTGTACTCGTTAAGATATGGAGAACCGAAGGACTTGAGGGTAAAATTGTAAAGTAGCTTCAGTTTACTTAACGTAGTCCGTGCTCTCTTAGAGAGATGGAATGAAAACCATAAAGGAGTGAAACTACAAGATGGTTTTTAATTCTTTCATGTTTTGGTTAATGTTCATGTGAGAGTTTGACCATTTGAGGTGCTCAAATGAATCAAACTTCCGCCACATCTGATGGTAATGGGAAGCTTTTGTTTTCGAAGATTCACACAGAAAAGGAATTTATCTATGGCTGAAAATTATGAAGAAAAAGTAAAATTGAAACTGCTTGTTCCAATACTAGGCCTATGAAAGGTCTGCCTGTGGTGTAAATTTGCAGACTTACTCAGGCCACGAATTTATGTTGCTAGGTTTGCCAGATTTTCAAGCTTCATTACTAGTTATTGAGTTAGTTCTGATACTTAACTTTAATTAGGGAAGCAGGGATGGCATGATTGCTGAATTAATTTTAAAAGGATCAAAATTAGACTCTACTCAATGATTCATCTACCTTAAATCTTTCTTTATATTTCATGATCAATATACTGAAAGATATCTTTCCTTTTCTTTTTCTTCTTCTGTGATCCAAGTTTTGCTTATGAGGAAGGGAGATTCTGTGAGACCTTTCATATGAATGCTGCTGGTTGGAGGTGCTGTGAGTCTTGTGGGAAGGTGAGTGGATAGTTTATCCATATTAATTAATATCCTTTATAGTTATACATTTAATTTTATAAAGAATGTCGTACCAACTTTAGTTGAATTTCTTGTATAAATGCTGATTTGTTTAGTCTTCCTTTGCAGCGGGTTCATTGTGGATGCATCGTTTCAAGTCACGCATTTACATTGTTGGATCCCGGAGGAATTGAGTGCATGACATGTGCAAGGAAAAATTATGTAATGGTAAGGAGGCCTTCATCAAATAACAAAAATCATATGTTTCAATTGTCAATTTTTGCTACGGCGACCCTTGTTTATTAGTATTTCCTTGAATGTACCAAAAACTGTGCTATTCTGTTGTTAATCCAGACATCAAACCCAGCATGGCCAACATCTATGTTCTTCCATTCACCTTTATCTGAGAGACTTAAGGACCTGTCTACCAAAAATTGGACTCAGTTGGCTGGATCTGGTCCTGTACCATGGAGGCAAGCGCCCAGTTTATTCAATTCTTCTATTCCTTCATCTGAGTTGCATACGAGGGTGCCACATGAAGTTGATGGTTCAACTGGAATTAACAAGCTTAATGCCAGTGAGAGAATATTTGTCTCCACCTTGGAAAAGAAGAAAGTTGAGGAATTTTCTGAAAGACTAATGAAAGTAAACCTAAGTATTGGCACACAACAAAGTCTTGAAAATGGGATTGGGAACCCAGGTAATGGTTTTTTCATGACATTTAGCATAGTGAGGAAGATAGTAGGATATGCCAACTTTCCTTGCTTCTGCTCTATGCTGTAGAATGAAATGGGTAGATGGTTGTTAAATTGTTGTGAACATTTTGTTGTAGGAATTAACCATGAGGAGAAAAGTAGTTCATGTTTAAATATATCCCAGCAGTCTGCCTCTTTGAAGGAGGAACCGTCTACTCCACAGTTTGTACCTTATGGATCTCCCAGTGAAACAAATCCACAACTGGGGTTTACTGGAACTAATTTGCGGCCAATCGCTCCTTTGGCAAAGAATTATAATGGTAATGGAGTTGAATCATCTGGTGATAATCAGATCCGCAATGCAAGGCCTAGAGTAGATGCCCGGGGAAGAAATCAGTTACTTCCTCGGTACTGGCCTAGATTCACTGATCAAGAGCTGCAGCATATATCTGGAGAGTATCCTTTATGTCAATATATATTTTTTCCTCTTCTCTAACTTGACAATGTTGTATATGTTTTATATTACATTTCTTAAGGCTGTTTGTATAATGGTAATGGTACTGCCTCTTCTTAAAATTTGTTGACTCTTGATTCTTATATACTGTACACCTTAACCATATCTAAGTAAAAATTCTGTAATCACTCCATTATTCGAGAAAATGTTGAGTGCTAGTGATGCTGGGCGGATCGGGCGTTTGGTGTTGCCAAAAAAATGTGCAGAGGTGTGTCTTCATGCTTTCTAAGCCTAACCTGTCATTTTGAGGCATAATGGAAAGAATCTTCTTTTAGAATTTGTCACAAAATTTTTAGGTTAACTTAGTTTTTCATTTCGTATTCAATTAACATTCTGCCCCTCTGTGACAGGCCTACTTTCCTCCAATTTCTCAGCCTGAAGGGTTACCTCTTAAAGTCCAGGATTCAAAAGGCAAGGAATGGATATTTCAGTTTCGCTTCTGGCCCAACAACAATAGCAGAATGTATGTTTTGGAGGGGGTTACCCCTTGCATACAATCCATGCAATTGCTGGCCGGTGACATAGGTAATGATATTACATCACTGGAGAAATTTCTGATGAATGTTAGGGGTCATGCTTAAACTTGGCAAGGACGCTGCCAGTACTTTTTTTTAGAAGACTTTTTATTTTATATATATTTTCAATGTTAGTTTTCTGGATTCTTGCGTTATTAAGTTATTTTAGCTTTTGGATTTGATGCTCTCAATTTAAATTAATTCATTTTGTTACTTTGTTCCCTCATTTTGGCACTGAAGAGTTTATCTGTTTTCCCAGTGACATTTAGTCGATTGGAGCCAGAAGGGAAATTGGTTATGGGGTTCAGAAAGGCTTCAACTTCCCTACAATCTGATCAGGTTTTGCCCTGCTCAACACCCAGTTCCTGTGGTGAATTTAATTTTTTGTGATGATTGGCAATATATGGGTGATTTAAGCGGCATGTATTCAGGATGCTGTTTTTGTTTTTGGGTGGTAAATATCAGATAAATAGACACTGATATCCAGACTATTTATGCACTTCAATTAAGTTGCATGATCAGCTAATGGCATTTTTGTCTCTGAGTCGGCACTGATTCACTTGATAATCTCTTTTGCATGCATTTATCTTATTTGTGTCGATCTTTGCATTTGGTTTTCTGTAAGGTTTATTACTTAGGTTTCATTTTCTTTTACATTACAATGGTAGGAAAATGAGGCAAACAAGACAACCAACGGAGTTTCAGCCCATGCAGAAGTGAGTAAAACAGAAACTTTATCTGGTGAAGTTTTTTCAAACTTTTGTCATTCATAAAGGGTTCAGAATCACCGAGCTTTTTATCAATGAACCAGGTTGAATTGGCAGATCCTAGCTCATGGTCTAATGTTGATAAGTCAGGTTACATAGCAAAAGAAGCACTGGAAGATAAATCTTTGATCCCTAAAAAAAGAAAGAACAGTAACTTGGGTTCTAAGAGTAAGCGTCTGAGAATTGAAAATGAAGACGTGATAGAACTGAAGGTTACATGGGAAGAAGCTCAAGGCCTGCTTCGTCCTCCTGCTAACCATGTTCCCACTGTTGTGGTGATTGAAGGCTTTGAGTTTGAGGAATATGAGGTACATGGTTCACTACTATTCCTTTTCTGAAAGGGTTCATGTTGCCCTATGTTGCTCATGATTTTTTCTCGTTCCTTCGGTCTGATGTGTCTGTTCATTCCCTTACGCCACATCTATTGCATAAATTCATTTTCTAACAGATCGCAATTACTATTGTAATATGGGGTAAAATAACATTTATATCTTGTCACGATGGAGCTACACATATATACTTTATTTGGATGCCATTCTTTTGTACTTAGTTCCAAAACACAGAAAGAAATTGATATTGAGTTATTTATTAACAAAACTCAAATAGAAAATTAATGCTAGACGAATCTCTGAAAGCTTCTTTTATGTAATCAATTCCAAAGTGACTCGTGGCAATATTATATGATATAATAATGTGATCTTGAACTGTTGAATCAAAACTTCCTCTCTTAGCCGGAAATATAGCTTGGCACTTAATAGGGGAGTGTTACATCTTTTCATTGCATCTTTGTAGTCTTTGACGTATTATGTTTTCTAACTATGGTACCTTGTCCAATATTGCGTTAGGACCCCTCCATTATGGATACTAATCTACTATTTCAAATTACAGGATGCTCCAATTCTTGGGAAGCCAACAATTTATGCGACGGGCAGAGCAGGGTAAGCCAATTTTAGTGCTAAAATCTGTTTGTGAAGACTTGTATTTAGTTTTCTATGTCCTGACTAAAGTAACTATTTCTCTGTGTTACTCCTTAATGCTTTAGTTCATTTTGCATATTTATCACAAAAATTTATTGGTATTTGCTCTACTGAAGTGGGCTCATTTGATAAGTTTGTAGGTTAACATGTATTGGTTCACAAAATTGTGCCTAGGTGTGCTGTTGCTGGGTGAATTTTCTGTTTTCTTGTACATTTCTGGAATATTTTGAAGAGACTAAAAGGCACGTAATAAAATATTTTAGGGCTGTCTGATTATTGTCTTTTTGTTAGATTATTCTGTTCTGGGTAAGAAAATGCATCTTTTTTATATATAAATCTTCGTTAATGGTATCCAAACCCAGCCTGCACCATGCATATGAAACATGTTTTTATGCCTGGAATGAAGGTGAAGAATTGCTTTCGCCCTGTCTATTCTTCAGCCTAAACTCTGAGCTTAATGTCCATTATTTGTGTCGTATAAGTTTGCAGATTTCTAAATTCAAATGCTTTGTTTCATTCTTGCCAGTGAGAAGATTCAGTGGGTTCAATGCGAAGATTGTTTCAAATGGCGCAAACTGCCAATCAATGCTCTTCTACCATCAAAGTGGACTTGTTCTGAGAATTCATGGGACCCTGAAAGGTAAATGGACATTTCCTAAGGTCACCTTAAATTGATATGAGCTCCAAGGATGTGCATGTCGGTAAAACTGATTTTCTAATGTTTTGAAAAATATCTGCCAGATCTTTGTGTTCAGCAGCTCAAGAATTGACAACGGAACAGCTTCAAGATTTGCTACCACGCTGTAATACAGGTATGAATTGCTGGAAACAGTTATCATAATTCAGAGCACATCGAGTCACGTGTGTTTAGAGAACAAATTGGTTGTGGGCACTACATTTTCTTCTTTTTGCCTAGCTATGTTTAAATGGTTATTTTTCTTTTTCCTACATGCAAGTTTTTCTCTTAACATTGACACGTGCACATCCTTCCAATTAATCAAATTTCCAACTGTTTTATTTTATATTCTGATTGGGCAGTTGCTTCGAAGAAATTGAAGGCTGCTAAACAGGACCCCGATAACATTGAAGTTCTGGAGGGGCTTGACACACTTGCGAACCTAGCCATCTTGGGAGAGGGTGAGTCACTCCCATCATCAGCTCAGGCCACCACAAAGCACCCCCGACATAGGCCCGGATGCTCATGTATTGTCTGCATCCAGCCCCCTAGTGGGAAGGGTCCTAAACACAAGCAAACATGCACCTGCAATGTATGCTTAACAGTGAAGCGCCGCTTCCGTACATTAATGATGCGGCGTGAGAAGAAACAGTCAGATAAAGAAGCAGAAACTACACGCAGAAAGCAGCACAAGGGGCAATTACTGGTGGTTGATAAACCGGAGGATGACACCCTATCATATTGTAACGCAGGAAGCAGTAGTCCAAACCAGAAAATAGAGATCCTTGAGCTTTCCGATGATGACCTTAACATGACGAAATCCTCAACTTCACCTTTCAAAGGCCAAATTGACCTGAATATCCAGCCAGAACGGGAGGATGAGCTATCACCTGGATCCGATTCAGGCGGCATGATGAAGTTACTTCACGATGCCACAGCAAGGTATCTCAGGCAGCAAAGATTGTCAAGCTCTGGTGGTAGTGAAAAGTCATCAGGCAACGGGTCACAACGAGCTGCAAGTGAAGCAGGAGGGGGAGAACCCCTCAGCAATGGTGTAAACCTCGAAAGTAGCAATGTTGTAAACCTCGAAAGTAGCAATCATGACAGCAGCAACGACTGTCCTGCAACTTTATCCATTAAACCATCGGCATCCATGACTGCCACGGGATAACATCAATGTCTTCTTCTGTTCAATGATAGGCCGGTCATCAGCAACCTCCGGTGGTGTTCTGAACTGGAGAATTTTGTTGTACATTCATCAACACCAGCACCGCGCATCTCCACGTTTGTACATAAAGAGGTGGAAAGAGGGTAACTTGGTCGAAAAACTATAATTTGATACGATGTTGTCCTCTCCGAATTAATGTAAATGGATACGAGAGCCGGTTTTTTTAACCGGAAATCGATGAAGGCGACTGAAGCGTGTGGCAGGTTGAAGCTACGCAGTTTCATTTTAGAAGCTCATCTCGATACATTGCTGTGAGACAGTGAGGGATGTAATGTAACTAGTATCTCTTTTCCCCCCTATTCAACTAGAAATTGCATTATCTATTGGATAGGCTGTTAGGTTTTTACGCATGTGTCTCGAGTTTGAAACTCTCTTCTATAAATTATTGTATTAGTTTCGAACTCTCTTCTCGCTCCTTGATAATAGTATTTTTTTTTAAAAGGCCTATTGTTTATTTTGCATTTATTGCTGGTAATTTCACGCGGTATCTCAATAATAAATATTTTTTGCTAGCTGCAGACACCTCGTCTTCTTGTACCTTGGTTCGAAATTCCTTTTTATAGGTTATAGGAGTGTAAAATATCGCTCTATCAATCTGTTATTTTTTGGTACGTTGCAACCAAGGGGTAATTTTAATGCCTTTTTTGATCTAATTAAATTTCCATAATTAGGTTATTATCTTTGTGAGCTTTGTTGGATTGAAGTCGTCCGTTTTTTTCTTCAGGTATGTATCTTTGTGAGCTTGTTAACTTTTCTTGATATAAATCACTAAATTGAATTATCATTAGTCTGCTAATACAAATGGTTAATTACAACTACATTTTGCTATCCATTTCTAATTAGGCCTGGTTAATTATCCACAAATATCTTATACCAAACTAGTGATTGGGAGGAGAGAAATGTACGACCAAGTCCACCAACAGATGAAGAGAATGGGATGATGCCACGTGTCAGATCAGGAGCTACGGTACAGCCATCGTTAAAACGGATTTGTAGGTTAATTTGGCTGGTCCTAATTACGTAATTCATCCAAAGCCTCTAATGCTAATCCCACCACCCCCCTCCTCACCAAAAACAAGGAAACTTCTGCTTTCGTCCATATCTTGGTGACGGCTTCTGCTTTTGTCCCCTCCTCCTCCTTACGCTCAATGTGGATGCAGAGGAGGATGCAGAAGCCCGAAACCCCCATCCAAGAGCACTTTTAAGAAAAAGCACCCTTCGATTGATTTTTTTAGCTTACTTAATTGTTGTACGCATATGGTTACAACTTTACGTGCTTTTCTGTTCGTCCACTCAATCTTCACCAACATAAGAGAGAAAGAAATCCCCATAGAAAAGCACTTTTAAGAAAAGCACCTTTGGTTATACATAAGATCCAGGCAAGATGAACGACTTATTTTCGAGCTCGTTCAAGAAGTACACGGACCTGAAGCAGCAGGCCTACCTCGACGACGTGGAGGCCGGCAAGGAAAACGTTAACCTCGACAAGTTCTTCGAAGACATTGAGAATGTGAAGGAGGACATGAGGCAGGTCGAGAGGCTGTACAAGCAGCTGCAAGAATCCAATGAGGAGAGCAAGACTGTGCACAATGCTCAAACCATGAAGGAGCTCCGGACCCGAATGGACTTGGACGTCGAGCAGGTCCTCAAAAAGGTCAAAATCATCAAGGGGAAGCTCGAAGGATTAGAGCGTTCGAACGCAGCGCACAGGAACCTTCCCGGGTGTGGCCCTGGATCCTCTGCTGATCGAACGAGGACATCGGTGGTTAGTGGCTTGGGGAAGAAGCTAAAGGACATGATGGATGACTTTCAAGGGTTGAGAGCTAGGATGACAGCCGAGTACAAGGAAACAATAGAACGCAGGTATTTCACAATCACCGGAGAGAAGGCAAGCGAGGATACCATCGAAACTTTGATTTCGAGCGGAGAGAGTGAGAGTTTTCTGCAGAAGGCGATTCAGGAGCAGGGGAGAGGTCAGATTATGGACACCATATCCGAAATGCAAGAGAGACACGATGCTGTGAAGGAGATCGAGAAGAATTTGATCGAGCTGCATCAGATATTCATGGACATGGCCGCCCTGGTCGAAGCTCAGGGCCATCAGCTCAACGACATCGAGAGCCACGTCATGCACGCAAGTTCTTTCGTGAGACGAGGCACTGACAACCTTCAGGTAGCCAAAGAACAGCAGAAGAAATCAAGGAAGTGGACATGCATTGCAATCATTCTTGGAATAGTTCTCATCATTCTCCTCCTAATTCCAATTATATTACAAATTTTGCCTCATATGAAGTAGTAAGAGGGAAACGGGGCGGACTTTGTTCATAGTTAGATCTTACGGCCACTTCACAAGCAAAGAAAAAGGGTTAGTGATTTTGACGTTCCTCTTTTAGCCTCCTGCACATATTCATTTTGCAGTGCATACGTCTAAAAGTAGAGCGCCACAATCCCTACGCAAAATAAAATAAAACCGTTTGTTCTCCAAGGGTGCGGTTTCAATGTCTCACACACAAAAATTGTGACACAAAAGTAGCAAAACTTAGAAATGGAAGTTGAACGTTCGTTCGCATTTGGGCATCCTCCAAGCTTTTAAATCTCTCGGTGCAAAGGGACCTAATTGGCAGATGGTAAATACGTGATGTAACCAATTAGAGACATTTCTTTGTAACCAATTTGATCCTCATTTTATGAATGACATTGCCTTTTAAACTACTTTTTCCTTCCCAAACTCTTGCATCTCCACACCTCACACGCTCTTTTTTTTTTTTTTTTTTCAAAGGGACCAGCTAGTGAGTCCTCACGACAGTCTACTCTTTTGAGGGTTAGGAAAACTTAAGGCATTTCAGCATTTTCCTAATCACCATCGTGTGATTCACCAATGCCAAGATTTGAACCATGAAATACAAACTTGTCATTCATCATCAACCACTGAACCATCCCGTGATAATTCTCCACACCTCACATTTTAAAGTCCAACCTTTCTGAGTTTGACGAGCAATGGAAATGCTTTTTCCTAAAACGCTTTTACTAAAAATGTGCTTTTATTAAAAACATGTCCAAATCCAATACTTTCTAAAAGAAGCGCATTGTAAGCGTTTTCATTTTTTCCAAGAAAGCAATTCCACAGCTTTTCTAACACAAACACTTTTCATTTTTTTATTGTCAACTGTCAGAAGAGCTTTTAGTTATCTAATTCTAAAAACGTTCCAAACAAACCAAAAGACACAATAAAACCACAATCAGTGCACCCGTCTCATTCGAATCTCTGATTCCTGACACTAGTTTAATAGAGTTAGGCCACGGTTGGTGAACCAAACTAAAAGTAGGAGAAATTTTTAGTTATGATCGAAATAGTACTTCACGTGTTTTTATGCAAGTAGTGAAAATTTTTAAATTTTAAGTTATTAACCTTTTAAAATACATAATCCACAATTTATATAAAGACACGTGATGTATCATCTCGTGTGACGGTCACACTGAAAAATCTGTCCAAAAGTAGCAGTGAAACTAATCATTGCTGCATAAAGGTGGAGAGAAACTAATCATTAATCCATCAAACAATTTGCCTTCACAAAATGGTCATCAAACAATTTAACTTCACAAAACGGCCCCAATATTGAGCATTTCATTTCAATCACGCCACTGAGATCATATGCCATTAAAAATCAAGACACTAAATTCAAGCACTTCCCACAATATCGTTCGGAAATCATATCTGGAACGATCGAATGATCGACACAAAATATCGAAACTAATCACTAAGTTCAGAACTCAGGCATTCCCCAAAATATACATATATATGCTGCAGAAAATTAGTAATCCGTTGTAGTAGATCACGGAGTTTTAGCAAGTGGCTGTGTCAAGTACCATAATTCGGCAAAGCCGCCATAAACGAGTTGTATGATGATTCGAGATCGAAGTGAAGCTGCCTGGACTGCTGCTCCGTCAACTCATCAGCTGCTCCCATCTTCGATAGCCTTGCAATCCACTCCTTCAGCTTTACCTTCCCCAAAAAGTCCGGTGGTAGAAAGGTCAACTTTCCAAGAGACGTTGAGAGGTCCGAGAGCAGCGGGTGCACCTGATCGACTGCCACCATGTTCAGCTTCAAGGAGTCCATTGCAGTGATGAAATTCTGTGTGCATTCTGCCACAGCGGCAGCTGAGGAAGTCATGGAGGAAGCTGCAGCAGCCCGGTGCTCCACTGTGGCAGGCACCCCTGAGGTCACAAGACGGTTTATAGCCGCTAGGCAGTCCATCTTGTATGTATCTGCAAACCGCTCAATGCTTGGGATGGTGTCCTTAAGCGTGGAAGCCAATGTCTTAAAGTGGGCAATGAGTTTTTGGCATTCGGTCTCATACGCAGAAGAAGTGATCACATCCCGAATATACGCTTTCTCAAGCTTCTCGGTGGTCTTGATAATGGCGTATAGTTCGGCAAAACTATCATACATTTCTCTTTCACGCTTGTCATTGGCCAGCTTGACCTCCATTGTACTGATGTATGTGAAAGAGGAATCTCAGGTGTGCGTGTGAATGTGGAGGATTGGAGAAGAGAACGGGACACGCGCAAAGGAGAGCAAGAACCTTATTCACTGAAGAAAGAAATGCATACAAAGAAAACAAAGGGAAAGTATGAGAACCTATTTGTTTGACAACCAGCAAAAGAAACGAAAGACCTCAGCATCCAGGAAAATCAACATACTTTTATGCTTGGGAAGAGAAAAATTCAATGGCATGGGTCAATTTTGGTTGCTAGAAAAATGCAGTAAACGATCAACTTATATTCATAACATACCATATATTTCAGTTTTCTTTGGAGGTCAGGATTCCAGTTTTCTTTGATGGTCAGGACTTCCGATTAATCAACCTACAAAACAGAAAACTCAAGTCAATCAAGTCTGCATCAATATTCAGCTTTATTCAACAACAATGGCGATTGCTTTTCGGCCCGAGAAAAGAGATGATTCCCATAACCCAGCATTTTAACTTTGATCCAGATTATGGGTGAACCAAACAGAGGAAAATACATTATCTTCACAAGAAAGAACCAGATTGGAACAATGGAGATGGTTAAAATGATAAAATCCCCAGGATCAAAACCTAATTTTTATTATTTTTTTCAAAATCTCACCCAGCATATGAGCATCAGCTGAAATCTAAACCCTAAACAGGTCCAATTCTTCATGGGAAATTAACAAAATTGAAAATATAAATTCCATGAAAAACCCAGCAAATTAAGAACCAAAATTATCTTAGGTTAGTAAGAACACACACCCAAAAGCAAATCAGCCTCTCACACTAAGCAAACACGGAAGCAGCCATGGACGCCATGGCCCTGTCATCTCAAGAGGCCATGGCCGCAGCTTACAAACCAGAAAACCAAAGAAATCACAGAATCCAAAACAACCCCAAATCGAAATGAGCCCAAGAAATTGAAAATTCAAATTCGGAGCTCTGAGATTTTACCTAAATCGCAGCTCGGATGGGGAAAAGTTGAGAACTTTGTACTGCTGCAGCTGGGTCCGAGTGGGTGAGATTCAGAAATAAAAAATTGAAAAAAAAAATTAAAGAAAAAATCGAGGGAGGGGCCGCGCTAGGGGGTATTTGCAAAAGTCTCCGAGAACTAGAAGAGAGAGAAAGTCTGATATTATGACACACAGAGAGGGGAGAGAGAGAGAGAGAGAGAGAGAGAGGAGAGAGAGGGGTTGCGTGCGCGTTGGCGTATATGATTGCTGCTGCTTACGGCATCTACGTGTAGCAGTTGGAAAGCGACGAGCCCTTCTCTTCTTTTTCTCTGTTTTCCAGGCCGCGTGGTTTTACGTCACTCCCGCTAAAATCATTGTCATCGCGGGCTTTTTTAGGCCCGTTTCAAAGAGCTTAATGGGCTGCGGTTTTCACGGCCTTGTATTAAGGGCCCGGCATACAATTGGGCGGGAGCTTTTAATGGGCTTGAGCCCAAAAACGCTTCAATCAAACAAAACTCGTTTGAATGTGCTTTAAAATAACTAAATGCGTTTTTAGTGAAAATATTTTTAAAATCAATCATTCGTAAAAATGTAAGTAAATTTTAAAATAACACTTAAATGATTTTGAACCCCATAAACACTTTCTTAAAAGCACTTTTAACCATTTTAAAACTACGTCAAAGAGCCGAAAGCAAATTCCAATTCCCGGTTAAACCGATTTCGATCTGTTCACTTCTCTATCGCCTTCTCTCTCTCTCGCTGTTCTGTATAATTTGATAAATTTAGGGTTTCTTCAACCCCCAAAATCCCAGACTATGCTGCATTGAAACTTCAAAATCCTCAAAACTTCAAACTTCGCCTAATTGTTTCTATAGGGTTTAGGGTTTTTTCAGGCACTACCAACTCCTGTCCCTGCAGATTCACTCTCCCATGGCGATCTCTCAGGAGCTATACCCATCGCAAGACGACCTGCTCTACGAAGAGGAGCTTCTCCGCAACCCATTCAGCCTCAAGCTATGGTGGCGCTACCTAATCGCTCGAGCCGAATCTCCGTTCAAGAAGCGCTTCATAATCTACGAGCGGGCCCTCAAGGCTCTGCCCGGAAGCTACAAGCTCTGGTACGCTTACCTCCGCGAAAGACTCGAGCTTGTAAGGAACTTGCCCATCACTCACTCGCAGTATGAAACACTAGTCAACACGTTTGAACGAGCCCTAGTGACGATGCACAAGATGCCCAGGATTTGGATTATGTACTTGCAGACTTTGACGGAGCAGAAATTGGTCACCAAGACTCGCCGGACCTTTGACAGAGCGCTGTGTGCTCTTCCCGTGACGCAGCACGATCGCATTTGGGAGCCCTACCTCGTGTTCGTGAGCCAAAAGGGCATCCCAATTGAGACCTCGCTTCGGGTTTATCGCAGGTATTTGAAATATGACCCTACCCATATTGAAGATTTCATCGAGTTCTTGATTAATTCTAGTCTTTGGCAAGAGACTGCCGAGAGGCTGGCTGCTGTGTTGAATGATGATAAGTTTTACTCGATAAAGGGGAAGACGAAACATAGGCTGTGGCTAGAATTGTGTGATTTGCTTACTAAGCATGCCACCGAGGTTTCGGGCCTCAATGTGGATGCTATAATTAGAGGTGGGATTAGGAAGTTTACAGATGAGGTGGGGCGGTTGTGGACCTCTCTTGCGGACTATTACATTAGAAGGAATTTGCATGAGAAGGCGAGGGATATATTTGAGGAGGGTATGACAACTGTCGTAACGGTGAGAGATTTTAGTGTGATTTTTGATTCGTATGCTCATTTTGAAGAGGTTGTGCTTGCCCATAAGATGGAAACTGCTGATTTGAGTGATGATGAGGAGGACAAAGAGAATGGGGTTGCGGAGGATGGAAATGAGGAGGAAGAAGATCTTCGATTGGATATTAACTTGTCTGTGGCTGAGCTTGAGAAGAAAATGCTTGATGGGTTTTGGTTACATGATGATAAGGATATAGATTTGAGATTAGCTCGATTGGACCATCTCATGGATAGAAGACCTGTACTAGCAAATAGTGTTCTTTTACGACAAAATCCTCATAATGTAGAGCAGTGGCACCGAAGAGTGAAGCTCTATGAGGGTAATCCCACCAAGCAGATACTTACTTACACTGAGGCAGTGAGGACAATTGATCCAATGAAAGCGGTTGGGAAGCCTCACACTTTGTGGGTTGCTTTTGCTAAGTTGTACGAGAACCACAATGATATTGTCAATGCCAGAGTGATTTTTGATAAAGCAGTGCAGGTGAATTACAAGACCGTGGATAATTTGGCTAGTCTGTGGTGTGAGTGGGCAGAAATGGAATTGAGGCATAAGAATTTCAAAGGAGCACTGGAACTGATGAGGCGGGCTACTGCAGAGCCATCTGTTGAGGTGAAACGAAGAGGTAATGTTCATCCTTCATTGGTTTGTTTTGTAGTTTTGTATGTGTTGGAAATTAAAATAAAAACTTTACAGAGCTTTTTATACAGTTATTATTATGTTTCAATAATCTCAAACGTAGATATATTTCCTGAAATATCTTGCACCTGATATCTTCCCTGTAATTCTTATGCTGCTTGCTTTTGTATTTACTTTGGAACCAGAAATTTTCTTTCCAATTTGAAAATCACCTTGATTTGCTTTGAATTGTTTGGCCTTGTATTCTCATGCTGCTTGCTTTTGTATTTACTTTGGAACCTGAATTTTTTTTTTCCAGTTTGAAAATCACCTTGATTTGCTTTGAAGTGTTTGGCCTTGTCTCTATTATTCTTATTCCAAATACTGTCTTTGAGATCTATAATTCTGCTGGACTTCCAAGTGCCTTCTTAATGGTAATATAATGGTGATTTTACTAAATTTTGGCATTTGAATTGGTTAAAAGAAATGTGTCTGTTTCCCATATTTGGTTTCCATATTCTTGTTTACTTCCTTTTCCATTCTTATTGCGCTTTTTGACAGGCACTGTGTTTTTGGTTGATTCTGTGTTTGCACTAGTCTTTGGGTTTGTTAGAGCCCCCATCGAGTTGTGTTTGCACTATTTTATTTAACCGTTGAAAAGAAAAAGAAGTTAAATGGTTAGGTTAGGTATATGGATTTTGTGGGAGCTATAATTAAACTTTGGGACTTTGGCTTATGCTGTTGCAGTGGCTGCTGATGGGAATGCACCGGTTCAGATGAAGCTGCATAAATGCTTGAGGATTTGGGCTTTTTATGTGGACTTGGAGGAGAGCCTGGGTAAATTAGAGTCCACTCGAGCTGTTTACGAGAGGATATTGGATTTGAAAATAGCCACACCGCAGATCATAATCAATTATGCATCGCTTCTTGAGGTATGGCATTCCTCCCGTTGCTCTTTTCTTGGAACATTCACTTGTAAGTATCTTATGTTTAGAATTTGATTGCACAGGAGCATAAATACTTTGAAGATGCGTTCAAGGTGTATCAAAAAGGTACTAAAATATTCAAGTATCCACATGTCAAAGACATATGGGTTACATATCTCTCTAGATTTGTAAAGAGATATGGGAAGAAAGAACTTGAGCGCGCAAGAGAGCTATTTGAGGAGGCTGTTCAAGCGGTACTAGCATTCTGTCCCTTTAGACTTTAGTCTGGATATAATAAGTCACTGGTTTTTCTAAAGCACTAAATTTTTTATTTAGCATTGATTTTCAATATTTTTTACGTTGGTTAAGTTAACGATTTTGTTCATATCTGATTAGCAATCATATGGTTCATTTTTTTAGATTCTGTCTTATCATATCATTCTTGTGTCACAATCATACTATCCATGTATAAGGTGAAAGTCGACAAACTATTGGCTTATGGTTAAGGTTTTTATTTATATTTTAATTTTTATGTTAATTTATACATAGACATATACATGTACGTTTATATATGGGGGCTGCATCTTGGTGTCTTCATACTTACTGTGATTATATATGTGCACTCTGTCATCGAGTGAATGGAATAATCACATGAATATTATAAGCCAATTTGCTTTTGAAGTGTGCAAGGACGTTCTCTTGGTCCAGCTGTCCAAAGTTTCTCACAGTTGATTGCACAGAGCCTATATGTTTTTCGTTTCAATAGTTCCCCTTCTAGTTTACTGGTGTTCTGCATATCACCCACTCTGTGTGTATTAGAATTTGTGTGGACTTTCTATTTTTTGAAATCATTTCAGGTTTGAGTTCTTCAATATGCTAGAATGTTGCCCTTTTATGTTGTTATTTTATCTGATACTAACCTTAACATGGTATATCAGGCCCCTGCTGATGCGAAGAAACCTTTGTATCTTCAATATGCAAAGCTGGAGGAGGATTATGGCCTATCAAAGCGAGCGATGAAAGTCTATGATGAAGCAACTAAGGCTGTTCCAAACCATGAGAAACTGGGCATGTATGAAATCTATATTGCCCGTGCCACAGAGATATTTGGCGTCCCAAAAACAAGGGATATATACCAGCAGGCCATAGATTCTGGTCTTCCGGACAAAGATGTGAAGACAATGTGTTTAAAGTTTGCTGAGCTTGAGAAGAGCTTGGGAGAAATTGATCGTGCTCGGGGAGTGTATACATTTGCGTCACAGTTTTCAGATCCACGATCTGATGTGGATTTCTGGAGCAAATGGCATGAGTTTGAAGTGCAATACGGAAATGAAGATACCTTCCGGGAGATGCTTCGAATTAAACGAAGTGTTTCTGCAAGCTATAGCCAGGTAAGTTCATTAGTTCTATATCTGGTTTTATCTAAAATGTTTATTACTTTCAATTTTTTTTTTCTCCAGCAATTTAGGTAAATGTTTTATTAGGGTCTCAGAGAAAGGGTTCCTGAATTGCTTCGTTTAATTCTCATTTTTATCGTTCTACCAGACGCACTTTATTCTACCCGAGTACATGATGCAAAAGGATCAGAGGCTGAACATGGACGAGGCAAAAGACAAGTTGAAACAGGCAGGAGTCCCCGAAGATGAAATGGCTGCATTAGAGAGGCAGTTGGCACCCGTGGCCAACGATACAACCACTAAAGATAGTAGAATAGGCTTTGTGAGTGCTGGAGCAATTCAACAGACTGACGGAGGGATCAAAGTTACCTCAAATCCTGAAGACATTGAGCTACCAGAAGAAAATGATTCAGAAGAAGACGAAAGGGTTGAAATTCAAATTGCACAGAAGGAGGTCCCGGATGCTGTTTTTGGAGAGTTGGCTAACAAGAGAAAGGAGGCCGAAAAAGATGAGGGCGGAGATGCTGATACTAAGGACGATGGCAGCCGCCTTGGTGCCCTTGAGAGAATAAAAAGGCTAAAACGAGGCGCCTGATTTACGAGCAATTTTGACGCGTATGTTCACTAACACCGTATTCAGGTTTATTTTTGTCCCCTTTGCCATTGTACTTGAACCTGTATATTTTAAGCATCTGTCGAAAGTGGTTAGCTTGACAAAAGTATTTAACACAACCGTACGTTCTCTTGATCTTTTCATGTCCCGGAGTACGGCCCGAGTTGGTGACTGAAAAGGCTGCTATATCAATTAAGAAACTCTCCGGTTCGATTCTCTTTAACGTAACTTTCTCATAACTTGCGTCTGCATGATTTTACATACAGAGAAATTCTAGGATCCGACACCCGAATTACATCAGGTAACCCCATCTGGTCCTAGCCAGGTGAGCCTGATATGCGGGGGTGTCGGCAGATTAGGTGAGGTGTTGAAAAATGAGGTGTTGAATCTTGAATATTTTTTCTTCTTAATCATTTCTATCTCAAAGATTAAAGTACGTCTCCATCGTTGTCTATGAATACAAGCCATCAAATCAAGAGTTTACGCGGGTAATCTTATATAATTTGGATTTTCGACTTTGGATAACTTTTAGGTTAGGGCTTAAATAAGGGAATTTTAACGAAAAGTTTTTGGTACTATTCATTTTAACGAAAAATTACATTTTTACATTAAAAAATCAATTATGGTACTATTCACTTTACCTTTTATTTTGTTCTTATCGTTAAAACTTAAAATTTTAAATCATTTTCATTAGTTTTTCTCCTAAATAATTAAGACTACGGACAGATGGAAAGCCTTGAGCACTCACTAATTATAGTTATGGACTGGGTCTTCATCAGGTAACATAAAGATTATAAACTCTGCTAAAATAATTAAGTTAGGTGATAATGACATGGTCCACCTACATGAGTAGGGTTTTTACAACTGTCGGGGTACTAATAGTCGTGGTTACGCCAGTTGGCTAAGATATTATGCATCATTTGCGTGCATTTCATCTAAATCATCTTTTTCAAAAACTACAGTAAAGTTTTAATTACATTAGACCAAAGACCTAACGATTATAAAATTTGAAATATCTGATATTTCTGAGCATCTACGAAAATCATGATATAACAAAAAACTTACATCGAAATGACCATTGTTCTAAAATTTCTTACCTTCCTTTACCGTCAAAAGAACAAAAAAGAAATAACAAGATAAAAAAAGGATTTTTGCTTTACAGACCAACATATATTTCCTCATAAACCCTAATTGTAATTTTGTTATCTTTTTTCCATTTTTTCGGGTTAAAATTAATTCAAGTGAAATATTAAAAATAAAATCTATTAAATTACATGAAAAAAACCTTTGACCAAATATGTGTATCAATGGCTTCCACCGTTGACCATCTTCTTGTAGTGATCCAAAGACTGTTGTCTCTGCATCCTCATTTCCTCATTGAACTTGTTTATGAACGCTTCCACTTGGCGGTTCAAGTCGTCCTGACTCAGCGACGGCTCTTTCCTCAGCCTCCCTCCACTTCCATCCCCGGCGGCGACAGCTGTCAGGCTTTGGTTGGTTGGTTCCTTAACCGTCTCTGCCTTCACCATCACTGACGTGTCCACTGCCGACGTCAAGTCAACTTTTAACTGACGGCCGTGATTTGGCAACGTCTCGGACTTCTTCGTGTGCCTGCTCAACGGCATCGACCGACCTTCCGTTATCGCTTTCCACGTGTTCTCCAGCGTGTCGTTCCGTTTCGGCTTCGCCACCCTCAACGACTTCCCACCTGTTAAATTTCGCGGTAAAATACGTCAGTGAAATGTCCACCTTACCCCTTTGAGCTAGAGATCTTTTACTTTTCAACGTAGCATTTATAAAAGGGCTTATTAGACATACGCAACACCTGGTGTGATACAGACATGTGCACACCACATTTGAACTCTGCTTTGTTTTCAAACTTCTATGCCGTTACATGATTTACTGGTAACAAATGTTCGAAAATGTTTTTTAAATGATTGAAAATATTTTAAAATATTTTAAAATTTTTTCAAATAATTAAAAGCGTTGTTAAAAAAATGTTTCATTAGAAATTATTACAAGCACTTTTAGATTTTAAAAGAGTAATATTATTCATACCATATTTTTATATTACATTTCTATATTACTTTAAATGACATCTGATGTGGACAGCTACATCATTTGAAAAATTTGCAAAATCTAAGGAAACGAAGGAGAAAGATTCCTTGTATGCTACAATCTCATTTAATTAGCTAGTTTTTTTACTTATTAGTTTATTAAATAATGAACTAAATTTAAAAATCAGATTAATTCAAATAATGTGAACAACTACATCAAATGTCATTTAAGGTGATATGAAAATATGGTACAAAATCGTGGTATAAATAACATTACTTATTTTAAAAAGCATGCATCTTTCGAAAGTGAGAAAGAATGCTCTCAAAATGGCACAAATATTTTTAAATAACTGAAAATACTTCTTGTATTTTAAATTTTTAATAAAAAATTTGGTCTGCAAAGGTGCTTCTTATTAAAACAATCTCAAACAAACCGTAATTACGATTAAACTATTTAAAATGAAACGAGGGTTACGAAAATGAAAGTGAAAATACCTTCAGGAATAGACCTAGCCGGTTTCCGGTGACTGAATCTCGCCGAAACTGGAGGTTTCTCCACCGGCAAAGTGATCGCATCGGACTCCACCATACTCTTCGGCGGCAAGATCACAAGCTTGTCTTCGTATTCACGACCATCGTCAATCTCAGCCGCCTCAGGCTCTGCTTCTTCTACATACTCATTGAACACAACCGCAGATGTCAGCTCATAAACAACCTCAGGCTCTCGATACCTCGGTTCGGAAACCACCTCCGACTCCGGTTTCAGCTCATGGACAACCTCAGGCTCTCGATACCTCGGTTCGTAAACCGCCTCCGACTCCGGTTTGATCACAACCGCAGACTTCAGCTCATGAACAACCTCCGGCTCTCTATACACCGGCTCGTAAACCGCCGGAGGTTCTGAAACGCTCGCCTCCGACTCCGGTTGAAGCTTCGGCTGATGCGACCTGCCTTGGAACCTGGAGGAAGCGGCGATGGTGATGATGATGCAGTTGATGAGGACGTAGAGGTACGGAGGACGGAACAAGGATAGGAAGGAGGAGCACATGACCGGCACGTGAGATGCTACGAACTCCGTCGCCATCGGAACAAAGAGCTTCATGGCCAGAGCCAACGCCACGACGCCACTCGAGATTAGAACAATCTTCAGAGAAGCTAACCAAGACATTTTTTGGTTAATTAAGATCTTAATCAAGTTTGATTTTAATTGATTACGGTGATTGCGGAGGTGAGTGTTTAAGACAGAGAGTGAGTGGGAAACTGGGAATTGGAGATGTGAGCACTGAGCGGTGGTCGTTTGAGAGAAACGTAATTGCATGGGGAATATATAGAGAAAGAGAGTGTGGGACGCGTTTTTGTGATGGGACTTGAGCCGTCGGATTCAGAGGAGGAGTGATCGACGGTGGATTATTGTCTCGGTGAGTGAGGATGGCCCACTCTTGTCAGAGAGAATATCCACGTAGCGACCCATATTTAATCATGATCCAGATATGAAGTGATGAGCTGTATATATTTATGGTTGTGTTATCCACACATTCATTTTTACTTTTCATACATTTATTATTAATTTTCGTTCTTTAATCTTCTTCAACTTATTTAATCCAATAACCTAAAAAGGATATTTGAAAGGTTAAAAATATGTGTGAATATCCCGACCCAATATTTATAGGTTTAAGTTTAAACATGCGTGGGCATGGAGTCACCACTTCTTAATTAAGCGTGGGCATGGCAGGATGGCAATTTGGCAAGTTGGCAACACATTGACAGGTGACATTAAGCGGTGAAATAGTGTTTAGTTTCCATTTCACACTAAACTCAACCACTTATCTTTTTCTTTCTAATTTTCTTTTCTTTTATGATTTTTATGTTCGGTCGTTGTACATGATGGTTTATCTTTCTTAAATACAGGTTGCGCTGAGAAAAATCTAATATACTCTTTATTTTTCTTCAATGACAAGTTTTCCCTAAATATGGGTAACACAAACCACTAATTCCCTCTTTCAACAACTCTTCAACGTTCTTCAAATCCACCTCAGATGCGTTAACATTTGAACAACGAGAGATTTTTTTAGTATGACCGTCACACGAGGTGGTACATTACGTGTCCTTATATAAATAGTGGGTTATGTGTGTTAAAAGGTTAATAACTTAAAAATTAAAAATTTCCACCATTTGCATAAAAACAGATGATGTATCATCCATATTCCCGTCACAGCTAAAAATTTCTCCTGAAGAGCAATAGCCTAACGTTTGAAGAAAATGACCTTTTCAGCTCTTTTGTTTGTTTAGACCAATATTCATTTGCAAATGGGGTCACCTTGTTTTTTTTTTTGGATCAAGGTAAAGAGGACTGTCGGCTTTAGGTGATAGAAAAGTTTAGTAGTATTATTATTTATCAAAAAGTATAGAAAGCATTAGTTCGAATTAGTTCTTGAAGGCATTATTTTGAAATCTTGGGAGCATTATTTGACCGTTACTTCAGGAGAATATTAAGATCGTGAGCATTATTTTGAATTTTTTTTTCTTGAACAAACGATATAATGTTTCTAAAATCTTTCACTTACAAGTGAAAATGAATACTATTAGATCGTAGTACTAAGATAATTTTTGGCGTGGTAATATCATGATCATGAAAAAAAGGTTTCATAGTGTCAGGAACATGGCCCGACACACTAGGTGTAAAAATACAATAAGTTGTAAACTTGAAAAAAAATTCTCAAATAGTTGTGCTATTACACTTAATTTATCGAGCCGTATTCTTGTTACACCGAAGAGTCATAAACATGAGTCACTGGTCCAAGGGGGCGGAGACGCTCCTCCCTAGCAGCTGGCCAGTGACGGCCACCGCGTGTTTTGTACATCGCAAAGTGTACCTCTAAACCGACCACGTAACCTTGATCTTATGGCACTGTATCCTGCGGCTGAAAGATTATAAGAATATTTATTTGTTTAAGTCAACTTGATTAGAATAATGTTGACTAATCTTAACCATCTAATCGACTAATCACACGCAAAAGGATGATTACATACCTAAATATTTGTTTACTGATTCAACAAATGTACGTATACCCCTAAATCCAGCAAATTAAAAATTGAAAGTATTTTCCACACCACAGTTTGCACAATGAAAAAAAAACATTAAGTTTGATAACAAACCGTAGCATGACAAGTGAAAATTTATAGTCTTGATCCTTGGAGATGAACTTAATTTGTCTCATGGCGTGTATATTTATATGGGGCGGTTAAGTGGCACCAACTTTTACACATTTTTGCAGGGCTCATTCCGTAATGTATGTTAACTATCCGAACTGTTTATCTTTAACAAACGTCATTCGTAGATCATCATTGAAAAAATTAGACAAATTCAAAACTATTAAAACATTTGTTTGTAGTGGAGAAAATAAACAATATGATTTACAAATAAACCTTAAACCCTTAATCCAACTTTCATATGATTTTAGATTTGAGTGATTTTTGGTAGACATGATCCTTGATAGAAGACCTAAAACATAGATGATTCAAATCGTTGAAATATATTACGAAGTGAGCCCTATAAAACCATATGTTAAAAATTGTGTTAAAAAAGTTACATCACAGATCCATTCCCATGTATATATGTGTGCACTTGTTAACATTCGTTTAGGAGAAGAAAATAACGAGAGAAACTTTCCTACACTCTCAGAATGCCGACCGCAGTGCTGATGATATTGTGCCATATATTTTATATATATCTTTCCTACATAACATTATACCATTGACGTTGAACGTCTTGGTAAAATCTGGGAGTGTAAGTAAGTTTTCCCTGAAAATGACAGTTAATTAATAATTTGACACAGAAGCAAAGAGGGGCATTGAGATGGTTGGTGCTTGTCAACTCAACTAAATATATGATTATTTGTGTAGAGACATCTGACGAGTGACCATACGATGCATTCATGAAAATGACCTACAAATATTTGAAGTCTTGAAGAAGATCAGTATTATCTATTATTTCAAATTTAAATAATAATATCCACACTTAACATGGCCCATATAGCATTTGTAATAATACTACCACAATTCCTAACCGACCATTGGTGAAAAACGGACTGCCGAAACAAACGGGGAAGTTTCATGAAGAATACTGAAGAATAATTAACAGATAAACAAATGGGCAAACTGAAGATTAGTCAATTGTTCACTTAGATGTAATTAGTATTTTGGACGTTAAACTACAGGTAATTACTTGGTAATTATATATGGAAGTTAAATTGTCAATTAAGCGATCGATGTATATATTTGAAGAGAAACAGCAGGTCAATCTCAACAGGTCGGTGTGCTTTAGTTTCAGTTGAACTTCTGGTCGTGACACTTTTTTGTCGACCTGAACTCACCCAAATTGCAAAGCAAAAATCTTTACTTATATTATGACATGTGAGTTAGTAAGATCATGTATATTATTAAACTCAAAAAGCTCTCAAGTGACATAAAAAAAAGCGACTCTAAGCTAACAAGGCTTCCGTTTTGTAAGGGTTGGAGGAAACATCTATTGCATGCAACCTTACTCTTGCTTTGTAAAAAGTCTGTTTCCACGATTTGAATCCGTGACCTTTTGGTCACGAAGACGCAACATTTCTGTTACATCAAGACTTGCAATTCTAATAATAATCCAAGGAACCACCAAATTTATATCAACTAGTGTGCGTGAAATCTGAACGAAGGGCGGACTAATTGCGTCTTTAATTTGTGTTCTTTTGTATAGACAAGGTGCATATCATGGTATGAAATTGTAACTAGTCGCTCTCAAAAATTAGTTAATTGCAGAAGAAATTAAATAAATAGAGGATAAGGTAACTGATTGATAAAGATGCATCGTTAGTTGCCTCCTTCCAGAGCTACCAGACTACCCAGGGAACTCCTCCGAAGTCCCATGAGATAGGTCATTGTTTTATGAGCTATTTTTTTTTTAATTTTTTTTTATGAATTTGGGATACGGTGGCGTAATATTACTATACCACTAAAAATAATAGCACACGAATTAGTATTTCGTTACTTATTTTAAATATATAATATATTAATTATGTCGTTCATCTTTATTATAACTTATGAAATTATATACTAGGTGATTTGTGCAGCTGATTCACAGAAAAATTTATGTTTGCTTCGTGATGTGGCAATGTCATGCAAGATGTTAATAGCTTCCCTTTAAACGAACAAAATATTTAGGCTATCATGGACATGTAGAAATATTTGACCGACTAAACTACAAATATCATGAACATGTAGAAAAATTGGCAGTTAACATACACTAATTATGAGCGAAACAAAGAGGGACAGATAGATGGTGCTTGTCAACTCAAATAATATGCTGTAGGTTTATTTGTCTGACCAGATGATGAAAGATCATCTAGAACTTGTGGAAAATAACCAAGATTTAAGAGCAGTTCCAGCGTGGGAATCCTCTCCCCAGGCAATACACTATGTTATCCACCCAGTGAACAGTAACTATCCTTAATAAACAGTAATCGTCTTTTGCATCTCCACCCCTACACTGAATAGCCTTGACAATTGACAATAAAATATTACTATTTCTGTCTCCTCAATCGCCCACCCAAACCATTCTCTCTCTCTCTCTCTCTCTAAAAACCACAACTTTTTTCTTCCTCTCTCTCTCTCTAGAAAACCACAACCTCCAAATTTCTTCCTTTCCATCCATCTATATCTCTAAAAAAACAAAAAAAAAAGAGAAGACGACAGAGATCCATCTCTCGATTGTTCAAAATTTGAATGATAAAATGGCACAGAGAGTGAAGAAGGAAGAGACGGAGTTCAAGGTCCTCGAAACGCTAACGCATTGCGTCAACAGCTGCAGCGTCACTGGCAATCCCTCCAACAACATGTGCCAGAACTGCTTCAATGCCACATTGGCCACCACCACCGCCACCGCCACCACCACTATCACTTCATCGTTGTCGTCAGCGGCGATTGTTTGAGATAAAATAGAGGAGGATGGAGAAGCAAACGAAGATAAAGACAGAGGAGATGGAGGGACGCCAACGTTGGTGAGAAGATCGGAAGTGGTGGCGTTAAGGTCGATGGGTGCCTTAATAACGTGGCTGACGTCGCCCTAATGTCAGCCCACTTCAGATAGCCTTCGGGCGCTCGAGTCGGCACGAATCCACGAGCCTGGAGCTCGGGCCTGCTCGGACTCGCTCGCCAGCCAACGCTGGACTTCCTCCATCGGGCAATCAAGCCCTGTTCCGTAGCCTGTCTTTCGAGCAGTTGCTCCCGCTGGAGCTGCTCTAACAATATGAAAAGCAAGTCCACATCGAAATACCAAGTAAATTGCAAACCGTGGATATATAGATAGATAAGGCATTTTAACCAAAATCGTATCTGAGATTGACATAAGTTTTTACTTTGATTCTTGAGATTTGAAATCATAGAAGTGGTCATGAGTTCCACCATCAATCATTTTGGTCAGTTCGTGAAAAATCTCTATTAAATAAGGACCAAAACAATAAAAATATTCTCAATTTAATAAACAATAGGTTAAAATGATTTGACAAATTTGAGGTTTTTTTTCTTCATTTTGGTTGTATTAATGAAATTTTTTCATGAAATAACCAAAATATTTGATGATCTCAGGAACCAAAGTGAAAAGTTATACCAATCTGTTAAGCTCTTTTGGCCTATAGATATATAGGCCTACTAAATAAGAAAAACTAGTAATAGTGATTGACATTTTAGTGTCTAAGTGTAAAGGACGTATCTTATAGTGTCCCGACAACTAACAATTAACCACCTCACCCTAATTATACTGTCATGACAACTAACCATTAACCAGCTTACCCTAATAGGACCCGGCTTTTCTGCCCTCCCACTTTCCATGCACTTCTATCCCTTCCTATTTTGTACGGTCACGGTTAAGCCACGTCAACATCTTATATTGATTTTTTTTATAGAGATAATAAGATAAAAATCAATAGTAATATAAAATGTTGATGTGGCTTAACCGTGACCGCACAAATAGGAGAAGATGAGAGTATATGAGAAGTGGAAGGGCAGAGAAGCCAGGTCCACCCTAATATCTGTCAATTTTCATATAGTTAGGCTGCATATATATATATATATATATTTAATACAAGCTATATGAGAAAAAGTGAGACTCCAACGTGACTTCGAACGGATGGACAATACCTTTAACTTAATGAGGTAGAAACTGCATATTGATAGGATATACGCGTGTGAGGATGTTGTCGACTGTCAAGAGATTACATTTTTGCATGGTTGGGTGGACTGCTTCCTAGAGCCAAACCGACCATCCATGGAAAAAACGGATAAACGAAACAAATGGGACAAATATTGACTTAAATGGCAGTTTATTGTTCGTTGAGACTTGGGAGGTAGTTAATATACGGTTCAAATACAGACAGTTGATAAATAAATATATGACAGTTACCTTGTCAATTAAGCAATGCATGTATATTATCTCTATTAATTAATGAAATCTTTTTTATCAATCAAAAGAAGGTAAAAAGATAACTTAGTCTTTTAGCATACAAAAAAAAAATGATGGGCAATAATGTAATTTCACATGTTCAAATTTAATATTTTTTATTGAAACCTCACCTACATGTGATGTTAAAATATCTCTAATATTTAAAATTAAAAAAAAAACAAAAAAATAAAAACCTCCACACTGCCCCCATGTTCTTTTTTTTCTCTCTCTCTCTCTCTCTCTCTCTCTCTCTCTCTCTCTCTCTCTCTATATATATATATATATCTCTCTCCCCCTCTCTCCTTCTCATTTTCTAAAAAAATATGTTCATACACACAAATACAGATAAACAGAAGAAGGATAAGTCAATTTGTTCGTGGTGCCTTCGTTTCAGGTAAGTCTGTCGGCCTTAATCTTATATACACGGCACTTTTCTGTGGACCTAATCGTCCAAATTGCAAAATCTTTGCATGCCTACGATTTCTCCAAATGGCCAACTTCTACGAAATCAAACGTAAACTTTACAATGTGCGTGTTCATCTTTTTTTCCATCTATACCTTATCCAACTGCCCCCAACTACATGCATAAATTTTGATATGGATAACGTGTGCCCCAGTATAAAGGGAATATTTTTTTCGTTAAGAATTTATGGGATATTACGAATGCTAGTTTCGTATTTCACACTACACTTCCTGAGTTTGAATTCTGCATTGGTGAATCATAAAATAGTGATCAATTGAAGGTTAAAATACCTATGTGCGTCCTTCCGACTCCTTAAAAAAAATAGAATGCAATGAAAAAAACCACCAACTAATCTCTTTTAGGAATGAAAACACAATATACCACTTATTATTTATCTCCAGTGTGAACGAAGGGTGGACATGGGGCCATTGACAAGAAAAAAGTGCAAAAGGGCCGTTACCATGTTATGGGATTGTGCTAGTCGTTGTCATGTTAATTAAATTACTTAATTTTCCAAAGTAATTTGAATAAGGATAATGAAGGTAGCTAATCAAATTAAATTAAATTAATCATAAAGATGCATGATTACTTTTGCATGCCAGTGATCTGTCACCCTCTCCTCAAAATATTGGATTGGGGATCGTGGGCGGGCGGTGGTGAGAGGGAAAAGCCAGCAAATGGGTGTGCTGATTGGGCAGCTGCAAGACGAGGGAAGGATATTTGGTTACGTACGTACGAGGATTCCCAGTCAAAGTCTTCTTACTGATCAACAGTTTACCGTTTACACCGTCCATTTATTGAGTGTCTGCCATTTGTAAATTTCCTCCATTGTTACGGTTTACAGAATATTCATGGTTGCATATCAGTATATTCTTTATAATCTGAATTGGATCACTCAACCCTACACCTCAGACAATACTCACACAAAAAGTAGAGATTTTTCAGTGTAACCGTCACAAGAAAAATACGTGATATACCATCTGTGTTTCCGTCACAACTAAAAATTTCTCCACGAGAAGAGAGATGGAAAGAACATGCTCATGGGTCATATTGGTCGTTTTTTTATGTACTGCGCATGAGGCTCATCGATCATATGATCAAATTAGAATCTTTCTCAATAAATAGTAAGACAAGTTTGAAAAGGTTTTTTAATGCTCAAATTTAACAATAGCAGTTTTTTCACAAAAATTTTATGATGCGAGACATTATTTTAATTTTAATTATTTTTGCGAACAAAACTATCATCTATTTTTGTACGGTTGTAGGAGGCTAGGAGCATCGTAACTTTATTGGTATTTTTACATTGATCTCCTCTCACATTGCTAAAGAAAACTGAAAACCTAGATTATATTCAACAAAAAAAAAAAAATATATATATATATATAGTGTACAGCTAATAAGTTCTGACTTCTAATCATGTAAATCATGAAGGACACAACAAAAATAACAACAAAACCTTATTTCACTAAGTGTGGTTGGCAGTATGAATCATAGAAACGCCACTGCTTCAAACTTTAGTAGTTCTGGACTTCTAATCTGAGCTTACTTAACTGCTTGTTGTGGAAGCACGCATGGTGGCTATGCTAGGAAGTGGTGTCGGCCACCGTGGGAGGACAAACGGGAACGCACGGATTTTTTTATCATCCGATTCATGCTTAGCCAAAACCGTCTCTGTACGAATGTTGCAAATGAAGATGCATTTATCCACTTCTAAATACACGATATCCTCATCAAACGAGTTCAAATGCAGCAGTTTAGTTGAAGCACGGTGCAAGTGACGAAGACCAGATTCATCGAGCATTGGGGACAAGGAAACGTTATATATCAAGCAAAAGTTTCCTTCCTCAATCTCTCCTTTGAACCCCCAAATATGAACGCGACTCCCATTGACCACATCTGTGATGCACAAACAGCCTCGCCGCACACATAAGCGTCTAGATCTAGAGTAATCCGATTCATCTGGATGCTCGTGATCAATGTTAATGAAGCGACATTTATCGAAAACATCAGCATTACTAGTACTACCAGTAATGTTTTTGTTACTGTCGTATGCCAACGGATCGAACTCCATAATCCCGGCTTTACCCGACCAATACAACTTTCCTTTGAAAGCAACTCCTTCCGGCTGGGCCAAATTCATGTAAGACTCGCAGAACACCAAATGAGTTTTTGGTCGGCATGGTACAACAAACTCTCTCCATTCACCAGTCTCGGAAGAAAACATCACCATGTTTAATTTAAGAGCATTGTATTTGTGATGAATTAGCACAACCCTGCACCTATATTCAGCGTTACTACTACTAGAACCATCTTGTTCCAAATTTTTATCATCTTCCCTGTAAGGATCGCAGATGAATCCTACTCTATCTCTCCTCCATTCGAATTTCAATGGCGGAAGAGCAACCCATTGCATGGTGTATGTATTGCAGATATAGTAATAACTTTCCCCAGCTTCGTTGTTGCACAAAGCTAAGTCATTATACATCGACACTAACAGTGATTTGTAAAATACACCGTCAGAACGCCGCGGAAGGAAACTCTTAGTATAAAATCTCTGTGTTATAGATTTTGGGAGCTTGGGATATAGGCAACGATTGTAGCGACATAATGAAGACCAAGAGAACAACACACTACCCGTGATGGGATTTTGTTCTAATTCCCTTTGGAAACGTGAAAACTGGCGAACAAAATACGAACTATTGAGGAGCACGAACCAACGCTTGGACACGCACATGCATTGGAAAACCAAGTTGCAAGGGAGCCATGAAAGGATTCGAACGAATAGGTGCTCAGGGAGATCATCAATATTCACGACGTTCTTTTTATAGTACTGATGCTCCATGGGGAAGGAAAGACTTGGAGATACCTAAGATGAACTGATTGTCTGATAGTAATTAGCTAGGGCGATACCGGAACTATATTCTGAAATTATGTCAAGAACAGGTTTACCGTAATATTTCAATCTGAGTACTCTTTGAATCTGTTCGTCGCATTGAGAAGGTAAATATATTATATATAGAGATTCATAAAGCGTGGACAGCAAGAAAGGCCAAATAGACGTAATCGTACAAGGATAAGTTATACACTCTCAATGCAGGAGACGGAAAATAAAACTCTCCTAATTAGACAAGGATTACTATTAGGGTACTCCTAATCAGCTTCCAAATTAGTTTTCTTTCTTCTCGATGAAAACTTGCAAACAAATTGGAAACGGGAACTGTTATTGGCATTCCAAAAAACCTTACATTCCAATTAAAAAGAAACCGGGATGACATTTCTATAGTGCCAATAACAACTCTATTAGAAATTTGAAAACTTAAAAATAAACCAGCCCTAAAGCTAGTAAGAATTAAAGAGGTATTAGAACTAACCTAGAGCAAAAAAAAAAAAAAAAAAATGGAACTAAACCACAAATTAGAAGGAATCGTAAAACAAATATGAATCGTATTTAATCAATCTTGATCTCTAAAGGGGAAGGGAATGAACATGACCTCGTGTGCTGGGATGAACACGTTTAATCCTAGCTTTCGTCATTTAACAAAGATGAAAAGGCCTAATTACAAGCAACTAAGAGAAGGTGAATTCATTCCAAGCAATACGAACCCAAATTTATTGAGACAGGCCTACTGATACAATTGAAATCAACATCTTATGAAGGAATCATCTAAAATACTATTGCTCCAATAATTCTCCATCAATTTCTTTCATTCTGTAGAATCTGTACCGATGATTGATTAAAGCGGCTCATTTTACTCGCAGCAGGAGCAACTGCTCACCGTTTGGTAAACAATCCTTGAGTTAATGATGAGAAATCAAAATCGCTTCCTGACTTTATTGAAGGGAAAGAAGATATTGGTGACGCTGATGAAAATCCGTTAGCTCCGATGTTTGTGACACCATTAATTGGAGTTACTGGCCTCGTCCAGTACATGCTGCAAGAAAAGTTTCACAAAAAAATCACATGGTTAATCAATGTTCTTCATTTTTTTTTTTTTTCAAAAATATTTCAGTCTGAATCATATGGTTTCAGATACCGGCCTATATTATAGTACAGGGTGAATTTATCATGATCATGTCGAACTGATATATAATGTGTACCTTGATGTTTGGAAAGGAACTGTATTCCCTACCGGCCGTGTATGATGGCTGTTTCCAATCTGGTGCAAGAAAAGCAATGACAAGATAAGACATGGAACATCAAATGGAAAACACTAGTTGTAAGCTTTGTCATAAGCACAACCTGAGGATAATGTTGTGGATGAACAGGTACCAGGTATCCAGGAACTTGGCGACCAATGCTTTGCCCATTTCGGGCAGCAAAGTGCTGGATAGAATGGGAGCCAGGTTGTACGTATGCAGGAGCGGAATGGGATCCACTAGATTTCACCACAGTCGCCATGGGTAATGCTTGTTGTTGGGATGTCATTGCAAGTTGCTGCTGATGCACAGAGGATGGAGAAGCCACGCTGGACTGCCCAAAATCCAATATGAAATTTGTTAAACGTAAACCTACATAGTTCATCGACAGATCAAATTCTACCACAACACTGTATCAATAGTTAGATATGGCATGCTAAACAACTTTGCAACATATACCTTCTTGAATAAGTTCATAAGGTCATTCTGCACATAATTCTGAGGTTTCATTGAAAACGGTTGAGTGTCGGGGGTTGGATGTACAAATAAATCCTCGAGACCACCATATTTTGGTTGAATCTTGCTTTCGGATGATTCTGGCCTTTTACTTTTCTCTTCTGTCAACTTTGTTTCAACTGCTGCATGTTAAAGAGGTACGAGGTCAGTGGTAAGGCCAAAGCCAAACTTGTAAGATGTAATCGATTTGGAGATTTTCATCGATGGAACGCGAGATAATGAAGCAACAGTTCTCTCATGATGATAAATAAAAGAAACATACCCTGGTTACCAGCCAATGTATTCGTATTGGCAGGTATCACCGAGTCATTTTCTATAGCTTCCTCCATGGATAGCAAATTGAACAAATGAGTAGCATAATCCACTTTAACTGGTTCCGAAACGGGCCTAACACTACCTGCCTCACTTGCTGGTTCAACTTTCAAGACTACTGGTTTTGGTTCCTGTGCAAGTTCTTGTGGTTTAGGTTTCTGATCAAGTTCTTGTTGTTTTGGTTTCTGCACAAGTTCTTGTTGTTTTGGACCATGACTGATCTGTCCACCAAGACCAACAAGTTTACTTTCATCAACACCATCAACAGAGAAAGGAACCAAGAGATATACTAAAACAAGAAGCAGCATGATATGTATCAGTTTTCAATCGAGAGGGAAATAACCGAATAAAATCTACCTGCTGCGTTGTCAAGTTATTTGTACTGTGTGTACGAGCACCTTTCTGCTCCTCAGAAAACTGTTCCATCTTTTTCAAATGGACATGTTGAGTACTAGTTTCAGGTCTCGCTCTATAAACGGAAGTCATTGCCTCACTCACCCTCGCAGGTGATTTCGCTTTTCCATCCCTAGGAACCCATTTTTTGTGTTCATACCTAATGGAGAACATAAGCACTCAAACACCTAAGCCCAAAATATGAACCGACAATGAAAAACTAGTAGTGCATCATACATATACCAAGAATCTAAACCAAGAAAAAACGAAGTCATACTTTGCTCGAATGAAATTCTCGATTCCAACTCTGTCATACTTAGGAGGCAACTCGGCTTCCCAATAACTATTTGCTTTATCGTTTCCCATAGCTAGCAACCAAAATGAATTTCAGTACTTGCGCCATTATTTCAAACTCGACTCCCACCAGAATGATAAGAAGCTGGTAAAACAGCATTGGTACTTACATTGGATAAACGCAACCTGCTCTGGGAGCCATGTATCCAAAGTCGCAGATCTCACCTTCAAAAGCATCCAAATCATCAGAATAATGCGGGAAAAAAATTGAACCGAAATTCATTAGCATAACGTAGAAAATATGGAATTGAGCACTATACAAACAGGAAAATGAATTCGAAGTTTGCATAGCCGAAAATTATACCTGTGATATATGTACCCCAAGACTCCTGTGGATCCCTGAACATTGCATGCATATGAAGATACCAAGATTCACGCTGGCCCATCGTGGAGCTCTGATACAAAAAAATGAGGTAACATTACAAGAAGTTACCCATTCATATAAGATGTTAAGAATGAAATAATCCTTTACCAAAATACAGTATTAAAACTAAATAGCTTGCATTAGTCGGTTTCTTCCCCTTGCTGTTTGCAATTCAACCTATCGTGTGCTTATGATTTAATGAAAAAAAAAAATATTAATCTCAATAGTTCGTCACAATATACGTACTTGGTTTTGCAGTCTGCGCATTCTCTGTTATCTTGTAGTTTAAGAAGACCCTCCAATATCTACTTACAAAAAAAACAGGCAGATGAAACCAAACCAAATCAGAGGTAATAAGATGAACATCACTCTAGCTTAGGTAGATAGGGTCGTAACCAAAATAAGATTAAGAATCACTCTAGGGTATTTTAAGAATAATACGGGACAGTGACAATATCATAAGGATTCAATGTGGAAAAAATTGAGTGCCGACTGTTGACTATCTGAAGCCCTCATGTGGTTTAAGACCGGCAGCGCAAGATAAACTTAAATGGTTGGTGACAATGATCAAAAATAAAATTGTTGATGGGTTTTGAAGAAATTTTCAAAACCGATAAAAATCATGACTTATAAAAACCCAGTTTGATCAGCCAAAATAAAAAAGCAGCACTGAAAAAGTTCATGAATCGCAAAAGCACATAAACCCAATTACAGTTTTCCATCTAGAAGCAAACTTGGAGCGACATCCTTTTTTTTTTTCATTAAACAAACACTGAATTTAGTAATTATCTCTATCCAGTCCAATCCAATCCTATCTAATCCTTAACACCAAACAAGGCCTAAGATTGCAAGGTATTATGCCATAGCCAACTTGGAACATATCTGTTAATTCATGCTGAGCTAAAAACTCAAACCAACGAAGCCAAAAACTCCATTCCCGCAATAACAAGGACTTGCGGGAATAGAGAAAATCAAATCTTTGAACCAAAAAGTAGAGAAAATTACAGAACTTGATATTACAAAAGTAAAAAAACGAAGGGAGAGAGACACCTTTCTGTGTTTGGCATTAAGCTCTTTTGAAACGCTAGCCTTCTGGTTCATGTTGCTGCTGCCACCCAATTATCCAAACACCCTCTCTCTCTCCTCTGTTTCTCTCTCTAAAAAAAGTTGCGTCTTTGTTTGTGCTTCTGGAAATGGGAAAAGTGGGAATATTTGCTTTGCTGATGATGTCGTCGTTGTGTGTTGGACATTGGAAGGTGGCATGGACTTATTGGCTTTTTCTCTTCGCGTCACGCGTGTTGTTGGCCTTTGACGGCGCCGACCTCAGTTTTTTCATTCGTTTGGAATTTTCTTCTCCACTCTACTGTTTGGTTTAACGACCAGACAACCATACATATTTTTAGTCCCTTTTATTTAGTCCCAACTCTCTTACCTGCCGCTTCCGTCGATCAAGAAAACAAAACAATCTGTCGCTCCCTGTGCAAACTCTACCTTGTAAATACCACCAATTTTTTGTAATTAGAGGAAATACGTTTTATTACGTGTTATGTTGTAGAAAATATAGGTTGGTTATCTAATTCATCTCGACAGCATAATATATACACAACTTGACACAACACATAAACAAAGTATTCTCCTTTCTTTAGATTACGTGGATTAAATCAAAATCCAATGCAACGAGCAAGGTAATACCAAGTTTTCATAAGCAAGAAAGGGATGACTTGTAATTAATTACTTTATTAGGTACAAATATGCATAAATTATGCCCTGATTATGATGTGGGTTACTGCCTCATAGGATCTCTTGCTGACGAGAACGACTTTCATGGCACGAGTACTCTCCTCGCTACACATTATGATTGATGCATGGTTGTAATATTAATTTGGTCCTTTGGTTTGGTTGTACCAACACCAATAATACATTTTTTTTTTTTAAATTTTAAATCATCAATTATAAACACCAACTAAACACAAAATATAAAATATTATCTTTGCGAAATATATTGTAAAAAATACATGAACGAACTAATTGAACACCTCATCTTCAAAGAATGAGAGAGTTGATCCAAATCCAAACCCAGGTAATATGACAGAGGTAAAAATACGGAAAACCAAAAATCGCATTCACGTACACGAGAGAATGCTTCGAATCACTCCCTCTTCTTGTTTAACATCTTCTTCTCCACGTCTCCGCTGTAAGGAGCAACGTGGTACGCATATTGCTGAAGAACCGAAAACACAACCATCTCCAAACATGTCAAGACATTTTGAATAGCTTCCTCGATGTGCTCCACATCTAACCAGAAATGGTGAGATCGAATGACGCCCACAGCAGCTAATATGTCAATGACCACTCCCTGCGATTGGATCAAAACCTTGTGTGTTAATAAATGGCACAATCAAAAGTTTATAGAGTGAGTGAAGTCGATAATTGGCCTTAAAATAATCTTTAGGTGGCGTTTAACCAAAAGCTGATCAGTTACAAAACCGAGAATGACAAACCAAGGTTGCAAATAATCACTCTTAGATTGTAGTTCTATCAAATTATGCGAACAGTTTGGAACAAGTAAAATAAGTTTCATATCCTTTTCCTCGGTATCTTTGTGGATTTGTTTACATTCTATATCCTTGGCTGCATTTTCTCTAAGGCTGCATACACAAATTGGGCATGCAAAAGAATGAACGAGATGTACCTGCCAAAAGACGAAGAAGACAATTCCCTTGATGCACAGGAACTTTGCAAGGGGCGAATGCGGTGCCAATTCCTTTGCAAACACATGGTAAAACAGCACTAGAGAGTACAATGCTAAGGAAACAGAAAGGTTAAGAATCACAGTGAAGGTCCAGCCCAACCAACTGGGGTACAGCCCAAGTCCTTGTAGAGTTATCATCAAAACAGAACAAACTGGGCGTATGATGACAAACTGCCACGTCCAATATTTGAGTAGCTTCAGGGTCTGGTGGTTTAACCGAACAGTGCGAGGCTGCAGTTTGTAAAGCCACATTGTATCTGTTATTATATGATAGATTTAACATACACAATGAATTATGCTTACATATCCATTGCGATGAAAACTGAAACAGCATAAAGCTAACTCGTACCTGAAAAAGAGTCATAGGAAACGAGTGGTGAATTTCTCTTCCTTTGATTTCATCTGGCACGATATTTTTGCTTATGGATATCTTCAGGTAACTATACATAAGAGCCAAGAACTTAGCAATTACCTGGAAGTAGGAACACAAGAAGTTAGCATTTGTACAAGCCATATGAAACAGTTGACAATAACAAAAACCGTAATGAAGTTGGAGGCACTCACCAAAGCCTCGTAACATTCCTTAATAGAGTCCAAAAACATGAAAAATGTTTTGCTTCCCTTAATATCCAATAAACCCACAAAGGAGTCAACTGCATATATAGGAGCCATAAGAATAATAATTATTATCGCCTTCTGCTCCTTCGGGTTCTTCCAGTAAAAGAGATGTTGCGACAATAACTGTATTGTGAAATGCATTGTGAGCATCACACAACCTGCGGATCCTAGCAGGGTCAACTGGCCACGATCCATTGTACTAAAATCCATTATTCAGCAGTCGGATGGAAACCAAGGTTGCAATCTCCCCAAAGAATATTAAATGATCCTCCGATTCTACTTGTTAAGTTCAATGTGGAAGGTATAAAAGTCAGTCATATCCGAGTGATGCATATTCAAGCATGCCTATCAAAGTAAACATTTACAGGAGCAACACCTCAAATAGACACCTACAATCTCCATCAACATATATGTTCTCGAGCGTCTACATACTACAATCTCCGAATTGCCTAACATTGTTAACGTCTTACTCCAAAATTTCACACTACAGTTGGTTGTTAAGGATGTTGCAATAAGACTATGGAGATTCGAGACCGAAACTCTACAATTGGTTCCACTATTCATGATTATTTCAAGTAAACCAGAAAAATTCACGATCATTGAGAGTACCCTTTTTCCAAATTTCACTTCCTCGTAAGATTTTAGTTCAGACAGCCACTTGGCCATCATTATACCTCTAAAGCTCGAAAATTCCAACAAAACAACCATCTTGATTTCACTAGACATATAAGCATTTCGTCTGAGTTTTCTAAAACAACTGACAATTCACACAGAAAAGAATAACACAGAAAACCCATGATTTATCGAAACTAACATAGCGAAAAACAAGATTATTAGATAACGAATTTGAAATGTTGGTGAAAGAACCCAAAAAAAATAAAAAGAACAAGGTTTTTCTGAAACAGTTCAACTTGTTCCAGAAATCGTATTAAAGCTAATGTCTTTAAATAAAGATTGTAAACAAGTTGCAAGAATTGAAGGAGCAGAAGAAGAAGAAGAAGAAGAAGAAGAAAATCACCCGAATCCGAATCCGAATCCGAGTAATTGAGTGGATCCAATTCACGAAATCTGAGAGACCCCTCTGTGTTTGAGCTGAAATTTAAGTGAAGGAATGGGATTTTCGCCGACCCACTTGAGCTTGTGATTTGAATTGGATCAGTGAGTGTGCATGCCGATTGCTGTCTTGTTATCGGAAGCTGAATACTTTACTCATTTATCACATGCCAACAACCCTCTCAATCTCTCAAGGTGGGATTATGTTTTTATAGTGTTGTTATTGTAAAGGAGAAGGATTCTCTCATCTCTTTTTTTTTCCTCTCCTTCCTTTCTCTCGTATTTGAACAATCACAATTAAACCACGTTAGTATCTTATATTAGTTTTTTATAGAAAAAAAAAATATATATAAGAAGAAGGGATGGAAGGGGATTGAAAGCGGAGAGAAAAGAATCTTAGTCCTTATGAAAATTATGCCCAAGAGGCGAATCCCACTTTTAAAATAATCTCATTAATATTTCTCATCATGCAATGGGGTTCAACCCCATTGTCGTTTTATGCACCGGGACGAGGTATTGTCTCCCCTTTTGTGCTACCGTGGCGACTAACGCTAGTTCGTGTCCTGCTGGACACGAACCACGGAAGAGACCTTGTTCAAATAATTCGACTGCTATATTAGCCGCCTGCCCGCCATCAGCGCCATCCCTCTAATTGGTCTGAATCTCATGATCCATCTCTACATACGTATAGCATTCGTTATGTACATGTTCAAATGGCACGTCTTTTGTATGAAAATTGGAAACTGAATGATCCTTTTTCTGTAATTTATTCTCATAATACATGTTTTCGACATAAGCATTGCGATACCACATATGCGCAGCCAGCGTTATTCTAGACCCGACATCACGAGGTGGAAACTATATTGTTCGCTTGATCCAACTTAATTGCAATAATCACACAACGAGCAGTATCTTTCCGATATGCTGGCTACTTTCCATGAGCCGGTGAGCTTCCGCTGCTTCAGATAACGGAAAAGACTTGTATATCACAGTTTTCACCTTGCCAGCAACAATTGCTGGCCACACATTGTTCTCCACCTCCCTAACAATTACCGCTTTGTTCTCGGGACTTCTGTATCGCAAGCCAGCAGCTGCATACACAACCAACCATATAATATAAGGATGTAACTAACACAAATTATTAGATTACACAATGCACAAAAGCTTTTTGCAAATGCGAGGAGAACAATGTCACTAATAACTGGAAAAATCAGTACTTGATTGAAAGCATATCACTTAAACTACGTCAACATCCTAAATGAGAAAAACCCAAACTCGAATGTCCAAACCAAGTTACTAAGACCCAGTATAAATTCTACTACCTTGGATGGTGAGACGCCTCGAAAGCACAGCACGAAGATCTAATTCTGTAACAGGACCACTCATGAGCCCAATAACAAAAAGCCTCCCATCAAAGTTTAAGCTGTCAAGGTTCCGCCGGAAATAGTCTGCCCCAATGCTATCCAAGATAACATCAACACCTGCCATTGTTATACCAATATGTTTTTTTCTTATCCCATAGTACCACTAAATAAAAATTAAAAGGTACGGTAATCTATTTTTGGGGATGACGAATGGGGTGTTGATGCAAGTTGATGCAAGTGACCAAACCTTTGCCGCCTGTTTCTTCTTTCACCCGTGCAACAAAGTCCTCTGTCTTGTAATTGATGCATACGTCGGCTCCAAGATTCTTGCAAACAGCTAACTTTTCCTCATTTCCTGGAGATCAAGATCTATATCAATAAACATGAAAAACTGATTTTATGCCATAAAAAAAAGAAAACTCGCCGGCTTACCCGCTGTGACAAAAACCCTTACTCCCTGGTATTTGGCTATCTGAATTGCAAATGTACCAATTCCACTGGAGCCCCCATGAACCTGAGATTTTAGCAGGTCGTTCAGTGATATATAAAGTGATGCATCACAGACGAAGAAAGCAATCGACTTTATCACTTATGCTAAAGTAGGTCTGGAAGTTACCAGAAATGTTTCACCAGCAGAAAGCCGACTCATCATAAATACAGTCGACCAAACAGTGCACGCCACCTCAGGAAAGCTAGCAGCATCCGTCAAAGAAATACCAGGTGGGATGGGAAAAACTTGTCCTACTGGAACAGCCACCTTCTCGGCATACCCTCCCCCACTAAGAAGAGCACACACCTGCACAACACAGGATGACACGGTTCAAGTACACTACATCCATCATCTCTATACTTGAATCAATAAACCCTTTGAGGGAAAACAAAGACTCAAATCCTATTTCACTGCCAGAGTGGAACAAGGGGCTATAGTAAAATACAGTGAAATGCTAACGACGCATATCTTAGGTCTAAAACTAAGTTCATACGGGGTGTCTCCTGCTCCTCCCACGATACAATTCATTTCCTGACCATTCTCTCATGTTAAGAACTCCAACCAGTCCAATGCTTCTTAAGCCAAACACTATAGGCAACTGGGACCTGCACTATGAACAAGCTAAGCGAAAACCGCTTCCTTTTCCAGTTTTGCAAGACTTAACTCATTGCCCCAAAAAGTTTCGATGGGCAAACTTAGGATATCAATCCATTACCTTGTCCTATATATAGAAAGTAAAACTCAAGCAAATTCAAACAGTGATCACCCCAATTTAACTTCCTTATATGATTCATTTTTCATCTTAGTTTCAGCTTACTTTAAAATACACTACGAAATCTCTCCAATTCCCTCTAATTCCTCAACTTTCTCAAATACTTTAAAATCAATTTCTAATTGAGTACACCGGATTTCTAAGGATTTTAGTAAATTATCTTAAAACTCTAATTGAATACACCTACAATTTCAGAGAATCACTTAAAATCCTGATTGAATTCCCCTAAAATCATTAAAAGAATTAAAATCCCCAAAATTCCAATTGAATACACCCCCTAAGTCAACTGAATGTTAAAGTCTGGATTCTTTTGACAACGACGATATCATAAACGACTATAATCTCGAAGAGTGAGGTTTGAACTTGGGCGCAAAGCGGCGGGCACACTGCCCTGACAAATTTCAAGCCTAACACATCTGTAGAAAAAGCTCAAATTTTTAAGAGCGGACTACCTTCTCAAATTTCTTTCATTCAATATATGCATACACCCAAATGACCAAACACCTATCTTCCTTCTACTTTCCCACCATTTTCTCACCAGCCAAACACATCAAAAACAAAAATCCAAATTTCAAATTACCCGATCACCGGCTTGCCAGCGCGACACGTGTTTCCCGACGGCCTCGATGGTTCCAGAACACTCGAGTCCCAGGTAGGGGCTGGAACCCGGAGGCGGCGGATACGCCCCCTTCCTCTGGATCGTGTCGGCCCGGTTCACCGCCGTGGCGGCGACTTTGATCAGAACTTCATCGTCTTTGAGCTGTGGGTCCTGGACTTCCTGGAGCTTCAGGACGTCGGGCCCACCTGGAGACGTTATCACTACGGCCTTCATTGAAGCTTTCGACTTTGAGCTTCCCACTGACAGCAGGACTCTTACACGTTCGCTACAGAAGAAGGTTAAACTAAACGGTGGAACAAACGACATGCCGTGGGGCAAACTACGTGCCGTGGCGCAGTTTTTGAGGGACCAATGAGGAAACGACATGTCGGGCTGTGATGGTTGGTTCTTTTTCCCCTTTGCTTGGTTTCTGAGAAAATAGAACCAGCAGTCACACTGTCACAGTTCCAATTCAAATCCGACCAGAGTTCTGGGCCTCACATTTTCTCAGCAGCCAAACAGTGGGTTAAACTCAAGGTACTGATTTTCTCGGGAAATTTGGATTCTTTCTAGCTTAATTCTGCTGTGACAGTGATGGGTGGGACTGGGTTTTGGTGGACTTGGAGGGTGCTTGGGTCTCTGCTTTTGGTGCCAGGAATTCTGTGTTGGGGCAAAGAAGGCCACTACACAATTTGCAAGATTGCAGAGGTGAGTTTTGTGCTAAAACACTGGGATTTTGGCTGAGTTTTTTTTTTGGCTATATTAGTAATTTGCTTTAGAAAAAACTGAAATTTATGAAATTAGGAGCTTAATTTTGGCCATAAATTTAAAAATTCAGTTACTTTTGTATATTTCTTTGATTTTTCAATAATTTAGGCTGCGTGATAGGTCCTGGGAAATTTATGAAAATTTATATCTGGAAAAGGTGCAAGGTTTTTTGCTCTTGTATTTTGTAAATATGTTGGATACTACAAGATTTGGATTGATCAATGTGAATAGCTGTATGGAGAAATTACTGGATTGATATGATTGGTAATTTGGTATGAAAATTGCTACATGCTTAATTTGGATGATTCTCAATCGGTTTCTTGCCTTTCAGGGATTTCTGAGTGAAGAGGCTCTCGCTGCGGTGAAAGAGTTGCTACCAGAGTCTGCCAAAGGTGATCTTGCAGAAGTTTGCTCCTGGCCTGACGAGATTCGTTATAGCTACCATTGGCGATGGAGTAGTCCCTTGCACTATGTTGACACACCGGATTTTAAGTGTAACTACAAATACTGCAGTAAGTTGCTAACTTTTGATGGTATACTGGTGCTAGTTTTAATGTAGTATGGTTTACGTTTTATGAATGTTTCTCTAAGTATATGAACGTGAGATTCTTTAATATGGAATACTTTGACCTGTATGATTAATTCAGTAGCTTGTGCGTGCTGTTGTATACTCTGTGTGTGTGTGATCACGGATCAGTGATTGTGAAGTTTAAGTTCAATCTGAAAATAAAAGATAATTGCCCGTCTTGAATAGGAGACTACCATGACTCTGCTGGACATAAAGATAGATGAGTCACTGCAGCGATTTACAACTATTCGATGCAACTCTCTTCGGGTTACCATGAGTCCATCTCAGCATCAGGATGTGAGCAGCCATATTATTATATAACTTCTGTTCTAACATATAACTGTTTGGATTAGTAATTACCAAATTCCTCCTCCTTTTTCTATTTACTGACAACTTAACAGAGGCACTTATGTTCTTGTCTCATTTTATTGGGGATGTCCATCAGGTTTGTTCTTTGTACTGATACATAAAAGCTTTTACTGTCTTACTTAAAAGGCAAACAGTACGATGGCATACTACTTGAATGTTTTCTTGGAAAACAAATATTACATTTTTTTTCATTAAATATTTTTAATTTCAATATGTATATGATTTTTCCATCCACATTGTAGAGTTTATCCAAATGAATCGGTGTAAATTAATGAAACACATTATTTGAATGGTTTAGACTAGAGGCTTATAGATTTTTTGCAAAATTTTGTACGAGAAAATATCCCTTTTATTTTTCTTAGAAAATTCATCTTTTGCTGTGACAGCCCCTACATGTTAGCTTCACTGGAGATGAAGGCGGGAACACAATAATAGTCCGATGGTATCGCAGGAAGACGAATCTCCACCATGTAAGCCTTAAATCTCCACCTGTTTTCTGGCTGTATGTTTTTACGAGAATGATTGTTGAGACAACGATATCTGACTTTGCAATGAGAAAAGATGGCTTATGTGTTGTTGATGTCATTTTATAAGCAGCATGTAGTTTGATCCTGTGAAAATGGTGTTATTGCAGGTCTGGGATAATATGATCATTGAATCTGTTGTAAAGACTTACTACAGTAAGGATCTTGCAATCATGATAAAGGCCATTGAAAGGAATATTACAGTATGATGTTCATCTTTTGTTGTCGTTTTAGTTTGTTAGTTTCTTCTGCTTCTTGTCCTCACAAATAGTACACATCATCTGCTGCAATGCGATACTTATATTCTCCTTTCTGTTTATCTGTATATTACTATTTGTAGGATGGTTGGTTCAATGTTATACCGTCATGGAAGATTTGTGCAAATAATCAGACTGTATGTCCGAACGAGTATGTAAATGTTCTCTTAGTTTCTTTAATGCTCGAGACATCATATTTAGATATGATTTGACTTGTTTTTGGTCATGCAGGCATGCCTCTGAAAGCATTAGTTTGGCATGCAAATATGCTTACAGAAATGCCACGCCTGGAAGCACACTGACAGGTATGTTTTCTCTTTCATAACAAAGCCTTGTAAGCAGTGTTAGGTTTGGATTTAGCACCAAACAGATTCCCATTGTAAGTTTCGTTTACTCAATTGGGAAGGGGTAACCCTCGGGTTGGCACCATGGTCCATGGCATCCCGGACCAATGTACAATATCACTATTCATGTGTTTTAACTTTCACATAGCTTTTTAAGTCTCTCCTTGGGAAGGGAAAAGTAGATAACATATGTGGAGTTATTGGTGTAAAAATGGAGAAAAAAACTACACCTGCAGCGTTGTTGTGGCAATATTTCAAGCCTGCCACGACCCATCATGTGTCTAGACTTTCTTGCATGACAATGCATGATTGACTTGGAATACCATCACCATAATTGCATGTCCAGTTGCATGTAAGCTCTTTTTGAATTGTTGAATATTGCAGCAAGGACAACCCACCTGCATAATTGCATGTCCTACAAATGTTTGTATAATCACGTTTCTGGCTTCTTTAGTCCATTTTTTCTCCACATCACATGGAAGTGGATCATCATCATCAGTTTTCTCAAACAACTGACAATTCACACAGAAAAGAATAACACAGAAAACCCATGATTGATTGAAACTAACATAACGAAAAACAAGACGTTATTCAAATAATTCGACTGCTATATTAGCCGCCTGCCCGCCATCAGCGCCATCCCTCTAATTGGTCTGAATCTCATGATCCATCTCTACATACGTATAGCATTCGTTATGTACATGTTCAAATGGCACGTCTTTTGTATGAAAATTGGAAACTGAATGATCCTTTTTCTGTAATTTAGTCTCATCATACATGTTTTCGACATAAGCATTGTGATACCACATATGCGCATCCAGCGTTATTCTAGACCCGACATCACGAGGTCTAAACTATATTGTTCGCTTGATCACACTTAATTGCAATAATCACACAACGAGCAGTATCTTTCCGATATGCTGGCTACTTTCCATGAGCCGGTGAGCTTCCGCTGCTTCAGATAACGGAAAAGACTTGTATATCACAGTTTTCACCTTGCCAGCAACAATTGCTGGCCACACATTGTTCTCCACCTCCCTAACAATTACCGCTTTGTTCTCAGGACTTCTGTATCGCAAGCCAGCAGCTGCATGCACAACCAACCATATAATATAAGGATGCAACTAACACAAATTATTAGATTACACAATGCACAAAAGCTTTTTGCAAATGCGAGGAGAACAATGTCACTAATAACCGGAAAAATCAGTACTTGATTGAAAGCATATCACTTAAACTACGTCAACATCTTAAATGAGAAAAACCCAAACTCGAATGCCCAAACCATGTTACTAAGACCCAGTATAAATTCTACTACCTTGGATGGTGAGACGCTTCGAAAGCACAGCACGAAGGTCTAATTCTGTAACAGGACCACTCATGAGCCCAACAACAAAAAGCCTCCCATCAAAGTTTAAGCTGTCAAGGTTCCGCGGAAAATAGTCTGCCCCAATGCTATCCAAGATAACATCAACACCTGCCATTGTTGTATACCAATATGTTTTTTTCTTATCCCATAGTACCACTAAATAAAAATTAAAAGGTACGGTAATCTATTTTTGGGGATGACTAATGGGGTGTTGATGCAAGTTGATGCAAGTGACCAAACCTTTGCCGCCTGTTTCTTCTTTCACCCGTGCAACAAAGTCCTCTGTCTTGTAATTGATGCATACGTCGGCTCCAAGAGTCTTGCAAACGGCTAACTTTTCCTCATTTCCTGGAGATCAAGATTTATATCAATAAACATGAAAAACTGATTTTTTGCCATAAAAAACTAAAAAAGAAAAAGAAAAATCGCTGGCTTACCCCCTGTGACAAAAACCCTTACTCCCTGGTATTTAGCTATCTGAATCGCAAATGTACCAATTCCACTGGAGCCCCCATGAACCTGAGATTTTAGCAGGTCGTTCAGTGATATATAAAGCGATGCATCACAGACGAAGAAAGCAATTGACTTTATCACTTATGCTAAAGTAGGTCTGGAAGTTACCAGAAATGTTTCACCAGCAGAAAGCCCACTCATCATAAATACAGTCGACCAAACAGTGCATGCCACCTCAGGAAAGCTAGCAGCATCCGTCAAAGAAATACCAGGTGGGATGGGAAAAACTTGTCCTACCGGTACAGCCACCTTCTCAGCATACCCTCCCCCACTAAGAAGAGCACACACCTGCACAGCACAGGACCTGTTCAAGTACACTACATCCATCATCTCTATACTTGAATCAATAAACCCTTTGAGGGAAAACAAAGACTCAAATCCTATTTCACTGCCAGAGTGGAGCAAAATACAGTGAAACGCTAAAGACGCATATCTTAGGTCTAAAACTAAGTTCATACGGGGTGTCTCCTGCTCCTCCCGCGATACAATTCATTTCCCGACCATTCTCTCATGTTAAGAACTCCAACCATTCCAATGCTTCTTAAGCCAAACACTATATGCAAATGGGACCTACACCATGAACAAGCTACAGCGAAAACCGCTTCCTTTTCCAGTTTTGCAAGACTTAACTCATTGCCCCAAAAAGTTTTGATGGGCAAACTTAGGATATCAATCCATTACCTTGTCCTATATATAGAAAGTAAAACTCAAGCAAATTCAAACAGTGATCACCCCAATTTAACTTCCTTATATGTACTCAATTGAGAATTTAAAAGACTTTAATGGATTTATAAATCCATAGATTTTTATAGAGTTTAATTGATTTGTAGAGATTCCATATAAAATTTTGATTCAATTTTCTCGAAATCTCATAGGAAGAGGTGAGATTTGTGGATGCTTAAAATACACTACGAAATCTCTCCAAGCCCCTCTAATTCCTCAACTTTCTCAAATACTTGAAAATCAATTTCTAATTGAATACACCCGAAATATTACAAACTTTTTTAAAATCCTAATTGAATACACCTGAATTTCTAAGAATTTTAATAAACTATCTTAAAATTCTAATTGAACACACCTATAATTTCAGATAATCACTTAAATTCCTTAATGAATAACCTCTAAATTCATTAAAAGAATTAAAATCCCTCAAATTTCCAATTGAATACACCCTAAGTCAACTGAATGTTAAAATCCGGATTCTTTTGACAACGACGATATCATAAACGACTATAATCTACGAAGAGTGAGGTTTGAACTTGGGCGCAAAGCGGCGGGCACAATGCCCTGACAAATTTCAAGCCTAACACATACCTGTAGAAAAAGCTCAATTTTGTAAGAGCGGACCACCTTCTCAAATTTCTTTCATTCAATATATGCATACACCCAAATGACCAAACACTTATTTTCCTTCTACTTTCCCACCATTTTCTCACCAACCAAACACATCGAAAACAAAAATCCAAATTTCAAATTACCCGATCACCGGCTTGCCAGCGCGACACGTGTTTCCCGACGGCCTCGATGGTTCCAGAACACTCGAGTCCCAGGTAGGGGCTGGAACCCGGAGGCGGCGGATACGCCCCCTTCCTCTGAATCGTGTCGGTCCGGTTCACCGCCGTGGCGGCGACTTTGATCAGAACTTCATCGTCTTTGAGCTGTGGGTCCTCGACTTCCTGGAGCTTCAGGACGTCGGGCCCACCTGGAGACGTTATCACTACGGCCTTCATTGACTTTGAGCTTCTCACTGACGGCAGGACTCTGACATGTTCGCAACAGAAGAAGGTTAAACTAAGCGGTGGCACAAACGACATGCCGTGGGGCAAACGACGTGCCGTGGCGCAGTTTTTGAGGGACCAATGAGGAAACGACATGTCGGGCTGTGATGGTTGGTTCTTTTTCCCCTTTGCTAGTTTGCTTGGTTTCTGAGAAAATAGAACCAGCAGTCACACTGTTACAGCTCCAATTCAAATCCGACCAGAGTTCTGGGCCTCACATTTTCTCAGCAGCCAAACAGTGGGTTAAACTCAAGGTACTGATTTTCTCGGGAAATTTGGATTCTTTCTAGCGTAATTCTGCTGTGACAGTGATGGGTGGGACTGGGTTTTGGTGGACTTGGAGGGTGCTTGGGTCTCTGCTATTGGTGCCAGGAATTCTGGGTTGGGGCAAAGAAGGCCACTACACAATTTGCAAGATTGCAGAGGTGAGTTTTGTGCTAAAACACTGGGATTTTGGCTGAGTTTTTTTTTTGGCTATATTTGTAATTTGCTATAGAAAAAACTGAAATTTATGAAATTAGGAGCTTAATTTTGGCCATAAATTTAAAAATTCAGTTACTTTTGTATATTTCTTTGATTTTTCAATAATTTAGGCTGTGTGATAGGTCCTGGGAAATTTATGAAAATTTATATCTGGAAAAGGTGCAAGTTTTTTGCTCTGGTATTTTGTAAATATGTTGGATACTACAAGATTTGGATTGATCAATGTGAATAGCTGTATGGAGAAATTACTGGATTGATATGATTGGTAATTTGGTATGAAAATTGCTACATGCTTAATTTGGATGATGCTCAATCGGTTTCTTGCCTTTCTTTTGTCCAGGGATTTCTGAGTGAAGAGGCTCTCGCTGCGGTGAAAGAGTTGCTACCAGCGTCTGCCAAAGGTGATCTTGCAGAAGTTTGCTCCTGGCCTGACGAGATTCGTTATAGCTACCATTGGCGATGGAGTAGTCCCTTGCACTATGTTGACACACCGGATTTTAAGTGTAACTACAAATACTGCAGTAAGTTGCTAACTTTCGATGGTACACTGGTGCTAGTTTTTAATGTAGTATATGAACATGAGATTCTTTAATATGGAATACTTTGGCCTTTGTGATTAATTCAGTAGCTTGTGCGTGCTGTTGTATACTCTGTGTGTGTGTGATGACGGATCAGTGATTGTGAAGTTTAAGTTCAATCTGAAAATAAAAGATAATTGCCCGTCTTGAATAGGAGACTGCCATGACTCTGCTGGACATAAAGATAGATGTGTCACTGCAGCGATTTACAACTATTCGATGCAACTCTCTTCGGGTTACCATGAGTCCATCTCAGCATCAGGATGTGAGCAGCCATATTATATTATTATATAACTTCTGTTCTAACATATAACTGTTTGTATTAGTAATTACCAATTTCCTCCTCCTTTTTCTATTTACAGACAACTTAACAGAGGCACTTATGTTCTTGTCTCATTTTATTGGGGATGTCCATCAGGTTTGTTCTTTGTACTGATACATAAAAGCTTTTACTGTCTTACTTAAAAGGCAAACAGTGCGATGGCATACTACTTGAAAGTTTTCTTGGAAAACAAATATTACATTTTTTTTCATTAAATATTTTAATTTCAGTATGTATATGATTTTTCCATCCACATTGTAGAGTTTATCCAAATGAATCGGTGTAAATTAATGAAACACATTATTTGAATGGTTTAGAATAGAGGTTTATAGATTTTTTGCAATATTTTGTACGAGAAAATATCCCTTTTATTTTTCTTAGAAAATTCATCTTTTGCTGTGACAGCCCCTACATGTTGGCTTCACTGGAGATGAAGGCGGGAACACAATAATAGTCCGATGGTATCGCAGGAAGACGAATCTCCACCATGTAAGCCTTAAATCTCCACCTGTTTTCTGGCTTTATGTTTTTACGAGAATGATTGTTGAGACAACGATCAGATAGACTTTGCAATGAGAAAAGATGGCTTATGTGTTGTTGATGTCATTTTATAAGGAGCATGTAGTTTGATCCTGTGAAAATGGTGTTATTGCAGGTCTGGGATAATATGATCATTGAATCTGCTGTAAAGACTTACTACAGTAAGGATCTTGCAATCATGATAAAGGCCATTGAAAGGAATATTACAGTATGATGTTCATCTTTTGTTGTCGTTTTAGTTTGTTAGTTTCTTCTGCTTCTTGTCCGCACAAATAGTACACATCATCTGCTGCAATGTACTTATATTCTCCTTTCTGTTTATCTGTATTTTACTATTTGTAGGATGGTTGGTTCAATGTTATACCGTCATGGAAGATTTGTGCAAATAATCAGACTGTATGTCCGAACGAGTATGTAAATGTTCTCTTAGTTTTTAATGCTCGATACATCATATTTAGATATGATTTGACTTGTTTTTGGTCATGCAGGCATGCCTCTGAAAGCATTAATTTGGCATGCAAATATGCTTACAGAAATGCCACGCCTGGAAGCACACTGACTGGTATGTTCTCTTTTCTGGTAAATGTTTTCTCTTTCATAACAAAGCCTTGTAAGCAGTGTTAGGTTTGGATTTAGCACCAAACAGATTCCCATTGTAAGTTTCGTTTGCTCAATTGGGAAGGGGGAACCGTCGGGTTGGCACCATGGTCCATGGCATCCCGGACCAATGTACAATATCACTATTCACGTGTTTTAACTTTCACATAGCTTTTTAAGTCTCTCCTTGGGAAGGGAAAAGTAGATAACATATGTGGAGTTATTGGTGTGAAAATGGAGAAAAAAACTACACCTGCAGTGTTGTTGTGGCAATATTTCAAGCCTATCACGCCCCATCATGTGTCTAGACTTTCCCACATGACAGTGCATGATTGACTTGGAATACCATCACCATAATTGCATGTCCAATTGAGTGTAAGCTCTTTTCGAATTGTTGAATATTGCAGCAAGGACAATCTACCTGCATAATTGGATGTCCTACAAATGTTTATATAAGCACATTTCTGGCTTCTTTAATCCATTTTTTCTCCACATCACATGGAAGTGGATCATCATTATCTTTTGATACTGGCATATTCTCATCTAATTTTGTTGTTAATCAGATGATTACTTCCTCTCTCGGCTACCTGTTGTGGAGAAGAGGCTAGCTCAAAGTGGGGTCCGCCTGGCTGCTACCCTCAATCGTATTTTCTCTTCCCAAGCAAAACAAATTGCTGATGCATGAAGAGGAAGGATGGACATGTACCAAACTAGCCAAGTCTTAGGCGAAATAGCCCCAATAGTCCATCTAGTCTGTTCGGATTTTCACTTCCGTCCTTATAGTTTCATTTTGTTAGCCCGTTAATCCAATCCGTCAAATAAGCAAAATTCCTTGTTACTTGATCTGTTAAAATGAGATCTGCATAAAAATGGATGAAAAAAAAAAAAACCAACTTGACGGATTGGACTGTAGCAAAAACAAAATGAAACTGAAGGACGAACAGAATAATCGGTATTGATGATGGTGAAAATCCGAGTAAACTACAGTGACTATTAGTGCAATTTAACCTAATTCTCAGCATATCCCTACGATGGTGCTGATGTCCAGAATATCCTCTGCAGAATATGCTCCACCTCATCTCCACCTTGCTTGCGTTAAAGAAATACTCTTAGGGTACTTAATTTAGTTAAATAAAGACATTAAAGGTACTTAATTTAGTTGGAAGACCAAACTTGTACTCATCGACCACCTTTGATGTCTTGTAATATAAGGAACCAAGTCCTTCTGGTGGGCCTATAAATATAGTCTGTATGTGTACTGTCGACATATTAAGGAACATAATAAGATGGAGAAGTACAGATGCTTTGGGGGATTTTCCCTTCATTGGTTTGTTTTGTTGTTGGTTTTTGTTTGCATTATTATGGTTCCAAGAGCTCAAGGATGGAGCAAAGAGGGTCACATGATGACGTGCCGGATAGCGCAGGTAAATGAGCTAGTCTCTTATGTGTGGTGCCGGACACGCAGACCCAATGAGCATCATTAGGGTCTGCACGAGGGAATTTCTATGAAATGAGTTGCCTCGAAATCCAAGTTAAAATTATGTCCAAAAGAAAAAAACCGTAAAAGCAATTACGCGAAGTAATTTATGCGTCTAATTCTTTTTTTTTTTCTTTTTTTGATTTGATAATCCAACTTACCCCATTCTTTACATGCCCTAAACAAAAAGGAAATAAAAAAGCAAACAAGCAAAGGCTGATCAGTTCTAGATTTTGAGTTTTCAAAGAAGCTTAATCCTTCAAGTGTCCTCTCTCTCACTAACTAGTGATAAGCTGCAGGCACTCCTAGAGCCTGAGGCTGCAGAAGCTGTTCAAAATCTACTACCTCACTACGTGGATGGCGACTTGTCAGCTCTCTGCGTATGGCCGGATCAGATCAGGCATTGGTACAGATACCGGTGGACTAGCCCGCTTCACTTCATTGACACTCCAGATAATGCTTGCACCTTTGACTACTCAAGTAAGCTTCCCCCTGACTAATTAGTATTTAGTACTGCTTGATTAGCAAGAAAGCAACGTTGAGTCAAAGTTTGGTTTTTGAAAAAAATAGGGGATTGTCATGATCAACATGGCGTGAAGAACATGTGTGTTGCTGGCGCCGTCCAAAACTTCACCTCTCAGCTTTCACACTACACAGAAGGAACATCTGACCGTCGATGTAAGAAACCCCGTTTTTTTTAATGCATAGATTGATTGTATTGCTTTAGGGTTTGTCAATCGTTAATTTCTTGTATTGCACGACAACATCATAGTTTCTTTTGTATTTGATATTTGCAGATAATATGACTGAGGCCTTGCTTTTCTTGTCACACTTTATGGGAGATATCCATCAGGTAAAATACATACCCGTGGGCAATTCCAACAAATATGAATGTCATTTTTTTTCTCTCTCTTGGGATTTAATTTATATGAATTTCTGCCGAGTTTTTATGATCGTCTTCGTGCGTCCTTTGGCAGCCAATGCATGTCGGGTTCACGACAGATGAGGGAGGAAACACGATAGCCTTGCGTTGGTACAGGCACAAATCCAATCTTCACCATGTAAGCCCTTGAAGTTGGAACAACCAAATAGTAGTCCGGCTATGGAACGAACATCCATTCTTTATTAAAAATCGAAACTTCTTGTTTCTGCAGGTGTGGGATAGGGAGATCATACAGCAAGCTATGAAGGACTATTATGACAAAGACATGGAACTCCTCCTACAAGACATACTGGCGAACATCACAGATGTAAGCACCAATGTTTATTAACTTATAAGGGATCGATCGATATATGGAATTATGTGACTGAATTATTAACTATGCTAACAGGGAATCTGGTCTGATGATGTTACATCATGGAAACACTGCGATGATCAACGTTCATGTATAAACAAGTAAGCTTTGATCAACGTTCATGGTCTCATGCGTACCGAGCACATACATGCACGTACGTACATACACAGCTTTTATATTTTGGTGGTCGATGTTAGTGTTGAATACCTTGTTATGTATGTACGTGTATAGGTATGCGACGGAGAGTATAAACATAGCTTGCAAGTGGGCTTACAAGGGCGTTAAGGCGGGTGATACTCTTACAGGTATATACGCCCAATCACATTTTTACCAGTGTACATACATTACACATACACATTCACTTCCAAATTTCAATACGAAATTGTTAACTAACAAACGATGTGTTTGAAAATTTTAGAGGATTACTTCCTTCCTCGGCTACCTGTGGTGGAGAAGAGGATTGCTCAAGGAGGGGTTCGCTTGGCGGCCATCCTCAACCGCATCTTCTCTTCCGGTCAAGATACAGAAGTTGATGATGACGTATCACATTCACCCACCTAACCTAATCAACTAACCGGAAGTTGCTGACCAAACTCAAGCATGAAGATTGAAGCCTGGCTAGGATCTTAGCTAGCTAAAGGAAGACTTGACATTCTAATTTAAGGCTCAATTAGTTATTCTTTATCCCATTTACAGATTCCTTTCATATTAGGCAATCGACCAAGATTTGTACTTTCGTATCTGGAAACTTGTTATTTCACTTCAAATTGCTAATGTATATATGTTGCCTCCAATGTGCTATAAATAAGTTATCCGAACCCCCTAGCTTCTTATAGTTCCAAATCGAAGGTTGAAGATGGAGTAATCACGAAGGATCTTGCAGAAAATCAGGAATCACATTTTTTTTTTTTTTTACAAAATCGTATTTGTTTTATTGATTTTCCTTTTTTCTAACTTGAAAATTAAAGAAAAAAAGCACATATGTGGCTTGATAAATGATAAAACCGCTTCAAAATAGTTTCTAGCATTTTTTTAATAGGCAAGAGCTTTCCAAAACTCAGCAATACAATTTTTTCAAATAAAAACTGTGCACTAACTCACAATTTTTAATAGGTTTTGGGTGATTCTCCAAAAAGACAAATGCTAAGGGAATTCGCCATGAACTATTTATTACCTCATAATTTAACGTCAATTTCTCAGTCAACATTATAAAACATTATGCCAAAAACATGAGATGGCAGAAAATCCAATTTTTGAAAAAGTCTTCTTAACATTTATCCTCCAAAACTTATCACAAAACTTATTTTCGAGGGATTTCCGCCACATAAAAGCAATCAAAATACTTGGATTGGGATAGGTATAGGCCCAATTTGAGTTATGGTTTTTGGGTACAAGTAGTGCGCCTTTAGGGGAAGGGCCATTTTCTGAGACCCATAAAAATTAGAAAAGGAAAGTCAAAAGGACGCCCCGAAATTGTGGGAGGCGCGACAGTTGTACTGTGCTCAATCACGCCCTACCTACCTCAAATCTTGACCGACCGCCATTCTTTGTCTCCTCTCTCACTTAACAACCAGGGCTTAGGGTATAACACTCACACGCATACAGTATTACAGCTTGGAGAAAATGGTTCATGAAAGTGGGACCCACTGAACAAAACGACACCAAAACGTATTACTTACGCTCGTCGTACTGTCCACCACTCTCTTCCTCTTTCTTTCCCTCTGCAGTTTTTCCTTTCCAGTTTCCACTTTTCGATTTCCCAGAGTGAAATATAAATGCCAACCATGGACTTTTGTCATTCTTTTACTGCCTAATACTTAATAATATTTACATATCGAATCCCAACAACCTTCCTTGCGTCGCAAGTCGGTGCCCTTCAAACTTTCTCTTGATTTCCCATACTTTTTACTTTCCAGATCAGTTCTTAGATTTTGTGATCTCCCACCAGCTTTATATAAACGGACACCGAAAACCCTTTTGATTTTTTTGTCCTAAGAAGCTGCTCCAAGATTCTTGGATATTCCAAAGCAAGCAACTTTCATTGATTTCGTCGCTCCAAATTTACTGTAAATATTCTTTAACTTCAATTTCTGCTTCACAATGGGTTGCTGTTAGATTTGTGTTTGATTTCTGGATTTGAAAGTCTCTATTTTTTCGCTTTCGGGTCGTTTTTTTTTTTTGTGCCTTTGGTGTTGATCTTTGGCAGAGATGTTTATATAGCTTTGTTGCTTTGATGCAATACAATTTTTTTAGCCAAACTATTGAATTTTTGAAAATTTCATGAATCTGGCTGTATGGATTCATTCGGGTTGTTTTTTAATGTTTGATACAAGCGATATTGAGAGAGGGGGAGTCGAACACAGGACATCAAGCGCGGGTGTGCTTGTGCGTGTGACCTGTGTTTTGTGTGCTAGTTAAATGTTAATGTCTATACGCAATGCATAGAATTATGCTACTGCTTTTTATGGTCTTTCACTCCTCCTAAATTTACAAGAGCCTTTCTCTTTGTTTCCCCCATCAGCTGATGGCTAAATACAACTGGTTTATGTTTTCTAGCCAAAGTAGTATTTTCGACACGAATTGCTGTCATATGCTAATAATCTGTTTGGAGTGGTGCTCTAATTGTCCTGCCTGTTGTCTTCACCTCGTCATCTGTTTGGAGCGACAGTTCAGCTTACCTATAAATATTTCTGCCTTCAATTGTTATATAGTGGTAGCGATTTTTGTAGCTCACTTCCTTTGGCTCAATTTCAACAGGTTGAGCACGCACCATTTTGGCATCCTTTAGGAGATCCAAAGAGTACTTACCACTCTTGCTTCGGGGGGAAGTACTCAATCTGAACATGGCATTCGAAAGGATTGCTAGGACTGCTCGACATGGATTCAGAAGGTCGCCATCAGGAGCATCTGCGCGCACAACTGAGAAGGATATGTTGTGTGAGCGAGCATCCACACGCAAATATTGCTCCGTACCTTCCCTCGAAAGTGAGATGAGAAACAACAATCTTTCATACCTCTCCAGCATTTCGAAGGTTAATCACAATAGTTTCTGGAGCAGGGGAATAAGCATAACCCCGAATTATCAATTCCCTTCTGCGGAAAGGATTGTTGAGGAGTCTGATTCGGAGTGTAATGACCCCAAGTATCCTGGACTAGAAGCAACCAGACCGAGTGAAAAGCCAAGAGTGGTGGTCCTTGGTACTGGCTGGGCTGCATGTCGATTCCTCAAAGGACTAGACACCAAGGTATATGATGTTGTTTGCATATCGCCGAGAAATCACATGGTCTTCACTCCTTTGCTTGCTTCAACTTGCGTTGGTACCCTGGAATTTCGCTCGGTAGCTGAACCTGTTAGTCGTATACAATCTGCATTGGCAACGAGTCCCAGTTCATACTTTTACATGGCATCCTGCGTCGGCCTTGACACTGACAAACATGAGGTGAGTGAATTAATAGTTATCAACTGGATTAGTTCGAATTTGGAAAATATTTGTACAGTTTGTTCAGTTATCATAACATATGGCACACTGACTAGTGCAGCATTGTTTAAGTCATATCAGTAGAAAAGTTAATCTTCTCCTTTCTTCTAGGTCTACTGCGAGACAATTAGCAATGGCGGTTTGTCTCATGAACCTTATAGGTTCAAAGTTGCGTATGACAAACTCGTCATAGCTGCCGGAGCTGAACCCCTGACGTTTGGCATCAAGGGTGTGAAGGAACATGCATTCTTCCTCCGCGAAGTGAATCATGCCCAAGAGATTAGGAAGAAGCTTCTCTTGAACCTCATGCTTTCTGAACATCCAGGTGAGTTTTATATGTGTCTCAGAGTATACAGATATTCGAAGACTTGAGTGAGGACAATCTTATGCATTTTACTTTGCAGGCATATCGGAGGAAGAAAGGAAACGCATCCTGCATTGTGTTGTTATTGGAGGTGGCCCTACAGGGGTGGAGTTCAGTGGCGAATTGAGCGATTTCATCATGAAAGATGTACAAGAACGGTATAGTCACGTTAAGGATTACATCAAAGTCACTCTCATTGAGGTACTCATTTGTAATTCTCACATATATTTATGGATTGGCTTCTTGCGGAGATAAATTATGAAACCAATGATCTTTTTCTTTTCTTTTTTTTTGGTGACAGGCGAATGAGATTTTGTCATCGTTCGATGTTGGGTTAAGGCAATACGCAACAAATCACTTGACCAAGGTAAGTTTGGTCTGCTTTCCAATTCTGGAGGCCACTTCTTGTTGATTCTTAGGATGGATTTGAAATGTGGACCTTTTCACCAGGTTGGCGTTCGCCTTATGCGAGGCGTTGTGAAAGAAGTGCATCCGAAGAAGATAGTTCTCAACGATGGCACTGATGTTCCATACGGCCTTTTGGTCTGGTCTACCGGGGTTGGTCCCTCAGAGTTTGTGAAAAAACTTGATCTTCCAAAGTCCCCGGGCGGGAGGTATATCCACCAGCATTTCTTTGCTTTTTTTCGGTTGGTTTCTTTTTTATGTTCAATGGAGCAAGGATCTAAGATATTCTTTTATTGAGTGACACAGGATTGGTGTCGATGGGTGGATGCGGGTTCCTTCAGTGGAAGATGTGTTTGCACTAGGAGATTGTGCGGGTTTTCTCGAGGAGGCGGGGAGGCCAGTCCTTCCGGCTTTAGCTCAGGTTAACTTTTAGTTTGCTCTAGAAATTACACATTGCTGTTCAAGCCTGTCATACTTCCTACACATTCCTTATAAGTGACTATTTATAGTATAATCTTTCAACCGAATTCGGACTTTTGAACTTACTGATAGATCGACGCAGAAAGAGCAAATGAGCAAACGTGAAGCCACCTTCGAACTAACCTAGTTCACTTTGTTTCAAATAGGTGGCAGAAAGGGAAGGAAAGTATCTGGTAGAGTTGTTTAACAGGATTGGGAAGCAGGATGCCGGGAAGGCCTTCAGCGCGAAAGACATTCCTCTCGGGGAGCAATTTGTGTACAAGCACCTAGGAAGCATGGCAACAGTTGGAGGCTATAAGGCTTTGGTTGATCTGCGCCAGTCTAAGGTAGATTTTCTTTGCCTTTATGCTGAAGGGCAATGTGCTTCTCCGCCGAGCACTTTCAAAGTACTTTTCTACCAAGCATTTTCCTTAACCTGTTGATTAAAATTTTGCAGGATGCAAAGGGCATATCCCTTGCCGGATTTCTCAGCTGGTTAATTTGGCGCTCCGCTTATCTGACGCGTGTTGTCAGCTGGAGGAACAGGTTCTATGTTGCGGTGAACTGGGCTACTACTCTTGTCTTTGGCAGAGACAACTCAAGAATATAGGTTGATGCTACAAGTCACACCACACACATTGCCATATGTTATAGGCTAGTGATATTCACGCTCCTCGTTTCGCCTTTTTCCGAATATTAAGGCTACATATGTTTGAGGCTTAGGACCTTGATCCCTCAATTTGTTGAATTGGGTGAAATATTTTGTTGCAAAATATTGTCAATGTTCAGAGTATCTTGCATTCACTTTGTAGCATTGATACTAAAAAAAGATCTCGAGCATTTGTATTCATCGTCAATTAGTTCTGAGTTGGATGCTCATATTGTAACGGCTGGATTGAAAACGGAAATAAAAAAAAAACAAGAGTATTAAAACATATTCCACTCATCATAATGTTTTAACTACAAAATTTTTACAGCCTTTTGTTGCAAGAAAAGAGCTAAAAAAAACCTTTACCCCTCCCTGTCACACATTCATCTAAAAAGCAAAACTCTTCCACCAAAAATCTGGCCTGGTTGGTTGATTGTCCAACACATGATCTGATCTGACCAGTTAAGAGAAGTGATGAGCATCGCCGGATTCACAGCTGCCGCCGCCACGGCGGCTGCTGGCAGAGAAAATGGATGAGAAAGAGTGACGCAGAACCCCCACAATAGCCACCTTCACCTGACCCCTCTTGGGGATCAAACGGCCGGAGAAACTCCCACCGTTGATCATAGCATTCCTTGCACCCTCCATCTCTTCTTTCCCTTCTGATTATCTTAATTTTCGAATATTCTACACTTCGAAAGCTCTTCTCGATGCGGAGATCAGTCTTTCTACTACGCCAGAGAGAAGAAATGGATGTTTGGATCTTGAAAGCTTGAAACTTTTGAGCTGTGAATTTGTTTTGAGATTTGGGTTCTCTTGCTTGGGTTTATATAGTGCCAAGGACATCAATTTTTATTTTATTTTTTTTTAATTTGGGGAAATTAATATTTTTATTACACTTTTTTTTTTTATGGTCGTAGAATTTGACTGTGTTTTATTTTATTTTTTGGTTTGAGGAAGACAATCTTGACCTTGTCGTGTTCACACTTCACAATTTCACTGGCTTGCTTTGTCGGTTTTACATTTTATAAAATCTTTTATTCTCCCTCTGCTCCTTGAATTCATAAATCAAATAGTTTATCCCTTCATTGAGTTCATTCTTCCCAACGACTTGACCAGGAAAAGTCCAACATAAATTATACATAACGAACCACCACAGGTTCAATCGTTGAACATGAATTTAAGCCAGTACTTTAAACGGAATTTTTTGAGTTTAATTCTTGATATTTGTGAATTTCTTTGGTTCTAAAAAAAAGTAAATTAACGTAAGAAGGCCACAAGTTGATCTATTTTTTAAAAATTGTATAAATAGGAAAATACTTGGCTTTTCTCATGTATAAAGAATAATAATAGAGAAATGTCACATTCGGAGCTACTATATATGTCATTTGAGTCTCTTAACTATTTTTGCGTATTCGAAATGATCTAAGTTCTGAGTGGTAATGTATTTTACAACTATTTATGTGAGTTTGATTTCTATATACAAGAATTTTATATTATTGTAAAATTTAATAATAGAGAAAATGGCTGGTTAGATAATGTGAACACGATTATATATTATTATAAAATTGAACAACTATAAAGAAAAATGAAAAAGAAATAATGCATAAAAATCACATGGCCATTTGTCTTTAGCTCTAAGCCTCTACCTTTTCTGAAGAGCCAAAGCAAAACCTGGATCCGGGCCAGCCCGGTCCCATAAGGGCATGTACTATAGTCAAATTCAAGTGGGCCTGCCCGGTCTCGCAGGTCCCAATACCACCCAACTCAGGAAAGGGATTTTCTTCAAATCCCTTCCTCCCAATTCATCAAGTTCAAGAATTTAGACCATTGAAATTTGATTTAATTGGTAAAATTATTATAACTTAGCCCCTATTTGTAGATTTTGGATCAAATTTCAATAGTCTGGATCTCTGAACTTGGTGGATTAGGAGAAAGGGATCCGGAGAGGATTCCTTTCCCCTAACTCAAACCTCTTTTTTTTTTTCTTTTTGTTTTTGGTCAATGAAGGCCTAGTGATTAAAAGCTGTTTAAACATAATGTCCCTGCCAGTAATATAATTAATTTTTTTTTAACAAACGATATTATCTACATTAAGGGGGAGAGATGGCCACAACCTCACAATGAGCTAGCAATAATGTGGTTCAAATTTGCCTTTGGCCATAATCGAACCTAAAACATTTCACTTATAGATGAAGAAGAATATCATTAGACCGTAGTACTAAATGGTACAAATATAATTAATTAAACGTAAACTGCTAAGACCATTCACAGAATCTGATAGTGAGGGGGAATACCTTGATTCTTTGTATTTCACCTTAATTATATTTTAATTATGTCAGATTATGTCTGGAAAGGAAGAGATTTCTTTTTTTCTAAAGTACAAATGTTTTTCTAGTAGTTAGAACTGAGTACCATGAAACAGTGATTCTAAACCAGGAAAGAAACATCGATATGACTATTTGATTTGGGCAATGTTTGAACTGGCCATACAGAAAGCTTTGATATATCGAAGTTTTTTTGGTTTATTGTATCTCATATTTTTGGGACGTAGTGGTTTATTCATACAGAAATAGATGTTGTATACGATTGCCAGCTAAGGTAATTTTCTCCCATTAAGTCCGACAATCTCAAAACTGTTACCGAAGATTTTCTCATCCACCAAACCTTTTTTAACTCGAACTATAGGTCTCCAGTCAAAAACCAATTTGTTGGCTT